>NW_027596883.1:0-137000 GCF_964194155.1 Cetorhinus maximus
GTAAATTCTCACTTTGCATTCTTTTGCTTCTGCAACTTATACAATTTAATATTTAGTTCTAGATTAATTACCTCAGTTTTCTGACGTGCCTACGTCATTAAAACTGTCCGTGTTTGCTTGCATAAAGAGATGAATTTCTTGTTCATAAATTCTTAAATTCGCAGCTGATGAGGTTGTGATTGTTCAATTCGGAAGAATGTAAGGCTTGCGAGTACCCTAATCATTAAAGAAGGATGTCAATCCAATTTCAGGATGCCCAGTATATACGAACACGGGAAATAGGATCTGCAGTCGGCCTGTCGGCCTTTCAGGCCTGCCCCGCTATTCAATAAGGTCATGGCTGATTTGACTGTAACCTCCAACATACACCCTGTCACCTTCCACTCCCTTGATTATCAAAAATTGATCTACACCTGCCTTGTCCAGGAGCTGAGATGGCTGACATTCAACAACCACAACCATTTCGGTTATGGTGATTGGTGGAGAAATATTGTTCAGGCCAATTCCCCTTCTCTCCTCCAAAATACTGCCCATGTGATCCATCATGTCCACCTGAGAGGTTGGGCGGTGTCCTCGATTTAACCTTTCATCCGAAAGCCCGCCCCCTAATGGTGCACTGTTCTCTGAGGACTGAACTGAAGTGTCAGTATAGATCCCTGGGGGTCAAGCCTCGAGAGATGGACGGAATCCTGAAACGTCTTGTTCAGAGGCGATAGGGCGAATAATTGAATCCTGGGCTGAGAAATAGTGTTTGCAGAATGGCCTTTGCGTTGTTATGCAAGTGCAGCTTTCTGAAAATGAATACATAGTTTGTATATACACGTTCAGGTAAATGAGTATAAGTCTTTCATAGTGGTGATCTGGCTGATGACTGACATGATTTATAGGGCTCCATATCTAAGTCTCTTGTGTAATTAATTTATTGATTCTTGCCCTATATGCACTATTGTATACAGTAACGTGTCACGGCGCCAAAATATTTCCTGCAATCCCCAGCTGTCACCTGTCAGAGCGGTGAACTGACAGCTTGGTAAGTTTTCTCCAAAGAGAAGGTCCTGGAGCGCCATCTGGTGGAATCGTGCCTGTCAAACAATGACTCTCAATTTATTCTCGAATATTGCTGCATGATTATTCTGCCACGTTATTATGGTTTTTATGGTTTTGATTTTATTGTTACTTCTCTCTTTCCATTCTTTTGCTTCTGCTACTTTTACTATTTAATATTCAGTGCTAGATTATTGATCTCACTTTTCTGACGTGCCTACTTCATTAAGAGAGTACGTGTTCATTTGCATAAGTAGATGAAATTCTGGTTCATAAGTTCTTAAATCCGCAACTGACGAGCTTGTGATTGTTCCTTTCGTAAGGCTTGCGAGCACCTTAATCATCAATCAAATTTCAGGAGGCCCATTATATGCAAATACAGGAAATAGGAGCTGTAGTAGGCCTGTCGGCCCTTCGAGCCTGCTCCGCCATTCAATAAGGTCATGGCTGATCTGACTGTAACCTCTCACCTACCCCCTGTTACCTTTCACTCCCTTGTTTATCAAAAACTGATCTACCTCTGCCTTGAAAGCATTCAAAGCCTCTGCTTCCCCTGCCCTGTGAGGAAGGGAGTTCCAAGGACTCCCTACTATCTGAAAGATAAAAATCTTCTCATCTCTGCCTTAAATGGACGACCCCTTATTTTAAGTGACCTCTAGTTCATGATTCGCCTACAAGAGGGAAGATCCTTTCCAAGTGAGATTTTTTTTGTGCAGAGTGTTAATCTGTATGTTGTTATTTTAAATAATAAGACTATTTTCGTTCTATTAAATTACTCGGATGATGAGCTGCTTCTTTGCAGAATTGACTCGTGTCGATCTCGTTTCTAAAGCCCATGTCCTGATTGTCTCTCCAGTCCCCATGTCAAGTGAGTTCTCGCACAGTCTCCTCACCGCCTTGCCTCCCAGTGTTTCACCGCACTGTACTAAACGGCAGCATCGGAGAACTGAACTGAGTGAACGGTGAGAGTGGTATAGCCTTTCTCACGGTCCACAAATACTTGAAATCTTCTCTCAACTCTTTCGTCACTGAACATGAGGAAGAGATGCTCGGGAGCGCGATTGGAGAATTGCTGGTTCAAGAATATAAGTTCATTTGCAGCAAAAGTAGGGTGATGTTGACGCGAAATTGTTGTCCTTGCGTTCCCGATAAACCATTATCTGATTTTTTTTTTACCCAGCGAAAAGGAGCAGCTTCCAAAGCCAGAATAAAATTAATATAATGATATTTACAAGGAAAATTAAATAAAGTGCTTGTGGAAATATGTAGAATATGCTGATTAATCCACCCATCATTACCTTTGTTGGCAAACCGACATTCAGTGTAAGTTCGGAACTATTTCCCCTATAAATTGAGGCATGGAGATAAGTTTACATATTTCGCAAAGCTGCTTCTCTGTGGTTTTGGTCAAGGTCAAACAGAGCAATAAAACTGCGGTAAATAGACCTGTCTGTTTTGCTTCTCTGGAACCCGGGAGCGAAAACCGCTGAGGTTTTTGTACGGGGTTCTAGCTGCGATCTAACGCTGTGCCTCATTGCACAGTAATAGACCGCCCCGTCCTCCAGTCAGTTCGCTTATGTTGAGGTAACCGTTCTTTTGAGACATGTCAGCAGCCGCCAGATATCGTCCTGAAATTACATCTTTCTTCTGTGCTAAGGCATTGGTAATAATCCATCTTGGTGGCTGTGCAGTTTTCTGCCGGTACCATTGCATGTAGTACGTATTCCCATCTGTATATTCACAGTCTAACTGCACCGAAGCCCCTTCTGACACCGTTATTGCAACCGGGGACTGAGTTACTGGATCAGCGCAGAGTCCGCCTGTGAGGTAGAGGAATGAAATATCAAGCGGTTAAACAGCGTTGATCTAAATTTGTTTGTAGCTCCGTGAGTTTGCGGAACCTCCTATCTACCCAGCTGTCCATCATATGGATATTTATGATCGTTAATTGTTTTAAATACTATCGCAATCTCTGTACATTCATCTACTAATCTGCCATGATTAACTTAATCCAGTATTTACTGTCCAACAGCGCCGCCAGTATTATCAGAAACGTGTCTGACTGAATCTCTCTCCGTCAATGTGAATGGAATGAGCCGGAGGTTGAAGAGGAGAGAGGGAACCCGGGCTCTGTTCAGTTCATTGTTCCATCCACATACTGCAGGGGGCCAGGCCCATTGTGACCTCACTCAGGAAATCTTCCCTATTGGCTTTCGCGTTTCCACCACGTGACTCAGTGACGCCCATGCTTGAACTAGGCGCCCTCCGCTGGTGAATTCGGCTCAATCCGTGTTCGGATTCGGCCGTTGATTGAAATGCATATCAAGCCACCAATGTTCCCCAAAAGTATAAATTGGAGCTGTTTAGACACAGCTTTTTTTGCTGCTGATGTTCATGTGGGAGCTTGATGTTAAATCTGCAGAAATCATCGCTGGAGCTCTCTGTCAAAATAATGGATGTGATGAAGTAGAAGGAATGTCAAGATTTTGGAGAAAGTGTGGACGCGGTACATCAGAATGGTACCAGAAATGAGGAAGGTTTATGCGAACAGGATAGGGAAACTTGCATTCTTGTCCTCGTAACAAAGGAAGAAGAAGAGAGGCTCAATTGATGTGCTAAATATTATGCCCTTTTGACAGATTAGATCGCAATTGTTTCCATTATCAGAAGATTTAATGACTAACTCATTTCTATTTCATGAAAACAACAGAGAGGGAAAGATCTCTTTTATTTATTACGTTGTGTGTTTTACCGTGTGGAATAAGGTACCTGAAATGATGGGGGAAGAGGATCCAATCGTAAATTTCAATAGGGTGTTGTTTATTAGTTGAAAAAGGGAAAAAACGTGGAAAATGCGGGATGCGATTGGAATACTCTTTCGAACAGACACAGATACGGTAAGTGGAGTTTTCATTCCGCCCTGTACCTTTTTCTGATTCTGGCCCCTCCCTGCCCCTCCCGCATTATCAGTCACATGATCTGTGAACAAGTGCAGGATGCCCACAGTCTCCTGGAGTTTCAACCGTCGCTATTTCCGCTCCATCAGTTCCGGCTGCAGCTGATCACCGCCGCGCACTTTTATCAGTATTCAATCTGCTGCATTCCCGGCTACATCTTCCCTTTGTCCCTCTCTTCTGACCCGATTTTGTTCCCGGAGGTATTGCTTCCGTTGGTCTGTTTTTGCCATTGGATATATCAGCAGTACAGTGAACCAGGGACCTGATCTGAAACAGGGATGAGGGGAATTCGTTTTTTCACTCAGAGGGTTGTGAGCCTTTGGAACTCTCTTCCTGAAAAGGCGGTGGAAGCAGAATACTTGAATATTTTTAAGGCAAAGGTGGATATATTTTTCGAAAGGAAGGGGGTGACAGGTTATCGGGGGTAAGTGGGATGCAGATTTCAGGTTATAATCAGATCATCCAGGATCTTATTAAATGGCGGAGCAGGCTCGAGGGGCTGAATGGCCTACTCCTGCTACTTGTTCGTATGCTTGTATGACCTGACAGATAATTTCCCGCATTGAAGATCGACAGACTCAAGAATCAACACTGTTAAAATTTCGGTCAGCCGTCACACAGCAGATTCACATGTACACATATTCAGTAAAATGTCCGAATATTCTCAACTGATGAGAATCCTACAATTAATCAATGCTGAAGGTTTTCTCACAACCAAGGCGCGTTCAGCGAGTGACTGTTTCTCCTATTGGATACTTTATGCTGTGACTGTTGCAATCTCTGATCAAATCCGCTATCTGAAGGGTTTTATAAAGCCCACGGTAGACCAGCTCACACCTCCCTTTGCTGCTCTCGTTCTGAACCGTGTTGCCTCCCCTGTGTTTTGGAGAGGTCGCTGCAGCTGTTCAGGGGCTGTAAACAGGAGGGAGGTTTTTGTACAGTGACTGCCGCCTTTCCCCTCAGTGTGAGGCTTTATCGCACAGTAATACACAGCGGTATCCGCGCTCTCCTTCTTCTCAATAATCAATTGGCCCTGTTTGTCCGCAGTGGAAAGTTCCAGTTCGAATCGTTTTTTTCTCTCTTTGCCAGCCGAGATCCTGCTTATAATAAACTCCAGTCCCTGACCAGATTTCTGTTTGTACCAGTACATTCCATAAGTGTTGGACATGTCATAGCTGCAGTTTATCTGCACTGAAGCCGCGCTGTGTACGGTTCTCGTAGTGGGAAATTGGGAAACTTATTCCGAGCGACATCGACCTGTAAAAACATTCAGACAATGAGACATTGGAGCAGCGTGAGTATAAATAGACAGTCTCTACATGTTACAGAATAAATCCCCTATACTTACAAGTTAGCAGCACTAGAATGACAGGGAGTAGAGTCATTTGTGTCGCGTAATGCATCCTTGCAATTACAGTGTCAGTAAGAAAAGGAAGCAGAGCTCACATCAGCAGAGCACGGAGCGTCTGAACGAAGTCAATAGTCGTTTAATGTGACAGGCAGAGATAATGTTCCAGTCACGTGGTTTTGCTGCTCTTGGATTGGTTGGAAATAGACTTTGTTCTCGTGACGTAAGGATGACGTTTTTGACCCCCTGCTCCTTTCTCCATCGGTTCCCATTGGAACATGTCAATTGTCGAATCGCCAGGAATTTCCTTTACTCCTTGTGGCGGGAAGTGAGCGGAACATAATAACTTTGAGGCAAAGGGACGAATTTGGCCTCCGGGTCTTTGTAAATATTTGAAACTCTGTACAACGTTTGTCTTAAGGAATGAAGGCAGCCCGTTGTTAAAATCCCATCTTATCAGGTCTTGTGCTGGAATTGTACATTCAAACTCCCATAGCTGTAAGATTTCTGAATCTGGATCTGGAAAGAATTGAAGGAGAAACGCATTGGCGCTTTTCAGTAATTAATCATGCACCTGTGTACAGCTGCTGGGAGCATTGCCAGTGGAGCTGGTTCAAAGCCCCCTAGGGCCAGGGATAGGGTGTGGTCCAGATAACAGGAAAGGAGCGAAAGCTGGGTGTGAAAGTCTGCCCTCGCAGCTTTTACACAAATTAGAAAAGGATGTGATGCGGGAAAAGAAACCAAATGCAGGACGGTGTCAGTTCATCATTTTCCATTTCCGCTCACTTTCCCATGGAACACGTCTCATGATTTATGACAGCGGTTTTGGCCCTTCTGCACATAATTCCTCTTGATCTCTTGCCCGTCGTGGTTTGCTCTAAGAAACCCCTGTGAGTGAACTTCACTCGATAAGTGGACGTGGTTGCATAAAGAATTCTGAATCATCTTCGATAAATTCCGGGGCCTGTAGAAGAAAGTGTTCGTCAGCAGGTGGCGACAATGATCTATTGACATCTGAATGATAGAGAAACCAATTTTGTTGAACACAGAGGAGAAAGCAATATCACGTTGTTACTAATATTGGTATTACATAGATTACTGCTCAGCCTAATTTTAGGAGAACATTTATCGCTAGAAATTATCTGAAGGAGAAGTAATTAATGAGTTTATTTGAATCCACACCTTCAGAAGCATGTCATCGTCTTGGGGTGGGTCGAGAATAGATTTACGAGAATTATACCAGGGATGAGGGACCTCGGTCATGTGAAGAGATTAGAGAAACTGGCATTGGTCTGCTTAGAGAAGAGAATGTGAAAGGGTCATGTAATTGATGCGTTTACATTTATGAAGACTTTTGACAGAGTTGTTCGTGAGATATTGATACTTCTGGTAGGATGATCAATAGCCACTGTACCCAGAATTCAGACAATTCGTAAAGAATAAAGGGAAAAATTAGATTTTTTTATGCAGCGAGTTGTTATGAGGTGAAGTATATTTCCTGGTATGGAGAAGGAAGCCTAATCAGCTCTCACTTTCAAAAGGATATTGTATTTATACAGGAAAGCGAAAGGTGTGTGGGGCTTTGGAGAAAGTGGAGAGGGAAGCTAATTGGATAGCTTTATTCAGAGTGAGGAAATAGTTCTTGTGAGATGAAGATTTTCCATCTTTGCTGTGACCTTTAATAATTATGTGAACTGAAATCTCTATTAATCAAACGTTCTATAATTGTGCTTTTGACGTTGTTATTCGCGATATTAGCAAAGGGAAGCTTAACAACTGTATTACCGAATGCTATGGCACAATTGTAGGTATAATGTATTACCTTAAACCTTTCAGCAGTTTAGTAGCTGAAGTAACTTGACTCTGATTTCAGAATCAGTAGATTGTGGATTCCACATCAAACTCAGAATCTGAACATAATTACCAGTATTCCAGTCTAAGCACTAAAAAGACATTATCTTTTCCGGGACGTCATGAACCTTGGCTGTTGGGGTGGGAATTCTAATATATCTGTACACTTTTGGCAATGAATATATAGTGTGTAGATGAGTGAAAATCTTTTATAGAGGTGATCAGGCTGATGAGTATCAGGCAGAGGGGCAGTGGCCTCTCGGAGCCTCGGTCATTGCTTCCTCTGAAAGGAGGCGTTCCGTCACCCGGGATTAATATTCACTGAGGCTGAGAAAGGAATCACTTGAAACAGGGGAATATGAGGGGAAAACACAATGGCAGTCCGGAGCCTTGTAGGAACAATGAACACGGGCATCTGGCTCTAATTTAACAGATATCTGTAGAAGGGGCTGTAATTCCCATTTGAGGAATTACCCACCGATTTGAAAGTTACTGGTAAGAGATGATATCAAAGCTGACAAAATGTAGTTTTGAATATTGGTGACCCATGTTCGGGGGAGACGGTGGCATAATGGTGTCACTGGACTGGAAATCCAGAGGCCCAGTGTAATGGTCTGGGGACACGCGTTCAAATAACAACTTTGGGATATAAACCATTAAGATTGACCACGGCCACTATCACTGATTGTTGTAAAATCCTATCTGGTTCACTAAAGTCCTTGAGGAAAAGTAAGCTGCCGTCCTTACCTGGCCTGGCCTACATGTGCTTCTAGAAATATCTCCATCACTATAACTCAACAGGCTGAGATGATTCATGCGATACACGAGGGGAAATTTTCCTTTAGCCTCTCGGGGCAAAACTCAAAGTTGTTTTAGCGTTATCACAATGTCATCCTTTACGACAGTTTTTTCTTTGTTTAAGGTGCAGAGGGTAACTGTAGCGCAGTGTGAATACTTTAATGTAAACGCAAATGTTGCAATAGGATTATGTTGACGCTTTCAATGAGTCTTCAAACATCTGAATGAAATAGACCAACACTCAGTAAAGTGACCGTGGGATATAATCCCACAATGATAAAGCTTTCCTCACATTAAAGACTGCACTCACTGAGTGACTGTCTTTTCAGTCCGATACTTTATGACGTGACCGAGATTTCTGATCAAAACAGTTCTCAACTGGGAGTTAGATAGACGCTTTGCGCTGTCATTGCCCACGGCAGCCTCGCTCACAGCCTCTCTCTGCTGTACCGTTTTGCTTGTCCTGTGCTATTGGAGATATTGCTGCAGCTGTTCCAGAACTGCAAACAGGCGCGAGGCTTTTGTACAGGGACTGCCGCCTTTCCTCTCAGTGTGAGGCCCTATCGCACAGTAATACATAGCGGTATCCGCGCTCTCCGTGTTCTCAATAACCCCGTTTCTTCGCAGTGGAAAGATCCAATTGAAATCATCCTCCCTCTTTTCCCTGCCAGCGAATGCTCGCTCTATCACCCAGTCCAGTCTGCGACCGCATTTCCGTTTGTATCAATGCAGGGGCGTAAATACTGGAAACATCATAGCTACAGTTTATGTGCACCAAATCCCCGCTGAGGGCTGTTCTAGAAGCGGGAGACTGCAGCACTCGGCCCGAGAGACATCGACCTGTACAAACATCCAAACAATGAGACATAGGAGCAAGGTGAGTACAAAAAATAAACACTGCGAGTTATTAAGTCCAGATCCTGTACCTACATGTTAGCAGCACCAGAATGACGAGTGATAGATTCACCACCTTCCTGCAATTCAAATGTCAATAAGAAAACGACACACAACTCACATCAGGAGAACACGAAATGAGGGAAGCACATTGAATGTTCTAATTAATGTCAGAGCCACCCAATTTAATTCTCTGTTATGTGGGTTTTCTGCTTTTGGATTGATTGGAAATGGTTATTCTTCACTCACGATGCAGTATTATTGATTGTCTTGGGGTGGGTCGAGAATAGATTTACGAGAATTATACCAGGGATGAGGGCCCTCCGTAATGTGAAGGGATTAGAGAAACCCCTTCACCAGCGGTTTGTTGTCTAAAGACCACTTTGTCCTTGTGGAGGGTAGTGAGGGGAACAGAATCTCTTTGGGATGGTGACCGTTGACATTGATTTTTCCGGCGCCCTAAGTTCGAATCCAATAAAATCCTTTCCTACAGAGTAGGTGGAGCATGTTTAACTTTACCGCGCAGAGGAGTAAAGGCATTCAGCCCAGCCTGAATAACCATTTTGTTCTAGAGTAAATAGAGGTGTAAAACCACATGTCATGAAGGAGTAAGCAAATTCAGGACAGTCTGAACAACCTATTCTGTTTCGGATGGATGTGGAACTGTACATCATATGTGAGTCAAAACATTTAGGAGAACAAGTAGACGTGTAGAGGTTGTCTGAAAGGAGCCTGCGGTAGATATTGTATTGGAGCACTCAGTCTTTGTCTCACAGTGCCTCCTTGCACAGTGATACACACCAGCTTCTGACACCATGGTGCTGCCAATACCGAGAATGTTATAACTTCTTGTTGGGTCAATGAAGAGCGTCAGTGGTGTTGCCGCTGAAAGCATATAGGGTAAATTTCGGGACACGGTTCTCCAGTTGCCTGTACCAGTTGGTGCTGTCCATAGCTCTGGTCGTTGCATTGCACTGGATTTCAATCGATTGTCCCTCTTGTGCAAACATCTGCTGTGGTTGGTAAATCGCTGCCTAACTATTGAGAATGAAGGGCAAGGAAATGAGAAACAAAGAAATAACAAAAAAAATCTAACACCGAATTTAGCACAAAACACTCACCTAAAATCAACAATTTTAAAGTCACTATTTCATTCATTGAGTTTTCCTGAATTTTACGCCGGCTGGATCTGGAATATTATAGGAAAATCGATTTAGTTTGGGATGATTTTGATGCGCAATCGATTATATTATTTCCTGCTTGATATGAAGGTAAGTGCCTCTTATACGTCCACCGAGGGACAGGGAACAAAACAATGATGAGATCTGTATCTCTTAGTCTCACTGACACGCCCTCTGGTGGCCTTATTTCTCATTACTTGGTTTCAAACAGCAGTGCTCTCTCAGAACCAGCAGAAAATTGTGACGTGGTTAGTCAGACGCTTGCCCTTTGAAAATATTGAACCTGGGTTGAAATCTAGCCTAGGCTGAGTGCGATGGAAGCCTCTGATGGGAACCGATTAGGTCAACGGGACAAACAATGGCCTTTCACCAGCACCAATTTGGTTCAAAACCGAATGGAAACACCAATTACGGGCATAAGCTTTCTGATGGGGAATGGCCACATCAGTGCTGTTGACTCTAGTAAACTCCTCCATTCAAATAGAAGCCATGAATCGAGTAAAGCAGCATATGGCTTTGGGTGGGAAAGTTCTTAACTTCAACGGTGCGGCTTTGAGGCTTGTCGTTGTGGCAAATCCCTGTACACGTATAGCGCAGATTGCACTGGCTACAAAGGCGCAACATTAACGGTCACCCAACCCAGGCAAAGATATGCAATGGAAATATTTTCAACGCATCACAAACCATCGATGCGCCAGCTGGTTGGCCAAAGAGGTAACTACTTGTTCTTGAAGTATGTCACCGTCACTGCAGGACTTGAGTGCAAAGTCAATGCTGAAAATCTACTCTATTACTGAGAGAGTCCTTCACTGTCCGAGATGCCATCTTTCGGGCGAAGCTTCAAACAGAGGCCCCATCCGCCATTTCTGGTGGATGTAATTTGACTCCTGGCAGCATTTTGAAGAAGGGAAGTTATCCCTAATGCCCTGAACAATGTTTATTCCTCAATCAACATCACAATTACAGATTATCTGGTCATTATCACATTTGTGCTTGTGGGATCTTGCTGTGCGCATATTGGCTTCCTGCATTGCAACAGTGAATATAGTTCAAAAGCACTGCGTTGGCCGAAAAAGCGTTTTGAGACATCCGTTTGCCTTGAAACAGGGAGAGACATCGGGGAATTGATGAAGGGCGAGACAGATAAAGCAACACAGAAATGGATGCCGGGAGAAAGACTGAGGGAGAGGCAGGGAGGGAGACAGAGACACTGGAAGGAAATGAAGGTAGGTAGTGGAGAAGAAAGAGATAGAGCAACAAGGATAGAGGGAGAAGCAGGAGAGTAAAGGGGCAGAAGTACAGGGAGAAGGGCCGAGGTAGAGACGGAGAAAGAAGAAAAGAGAAATAAAGGAAATCAGAAAATGTTGGAGAGACAATGAGATAAAAAGAGGGAGAGATAGTGAGAGGCGATAGATCAAGGAGGGAAATAGACGAAGATACAGTGAGGGAGGAAACCTTAGAGTCTGAGAAACGTAAAGAAACGGTAGAAGAGTCAACGGGAGAAACAGGGGGAGAGACAGTGAGACAGACAGTGGTTAAGATGGAAGCAGGAAGTCCAGGAAAGAGAATTAGATCAGTAATATGGGGAGATAAAAATAGCACATCATCTGGAAAGAGTTTATCTCGAATGATATTTTAAATTAAACTGCGACCGCAAGACAAGTTGACACGGATTCAATCCAGTAAAATATAACTTGAGGACTAAGATCAAGAGATAGACGGTCGCTTTGAGACCCGCCAGAGATTCACTTGTAATGGCTTCTTCTCCTGCTCCTGCAACTCTGTTGTCCCCCAAAGATCTATCCTTGGTGCCCTTCGATTTCTAATCTACATGCTGCTCCTTGGCGGCAACATTTGAAAACACAACCTTCGTTTTAAGATGTACGCTAACAACGCCAAGCTCCACCTCACCACCGCATCCCCCGACTCCTCCCCTGCTGCTAAATTATCAAACTGCTTATCCAACTTACAGTGAGGCATCGCCATGATAGGCCGAATGGCCTCATTGCCTTGCTCTAAGATTCAATGATTCTAGTTCCTTCATGTCCCTCCCACCCTATTTGTTCTCAGTCCCTTCAAGATGAGCAGGTGCAGGATGATCACTGGCCTTGAAGATTCAACCGTCGCTATTTCCGCTCCATCTGTTCCGAGTGCCGCACACTTCGCTCAACTTTGAGCCTGCGATCTCCCCGCCCACAGCTTCCGTTTGCTGCTCTCACTCTGACCGTATTGTCTTCTTGGAGAGATTGCTGCCGCTGGTCTATTCTTGACATTTGTTGGATCCGCAGTGCAGTCGGACGGAGGTCTGTATTTCCGCTCCGACAGATAATTTCTCGCACTGCAGAGTTACACACCCCGAAATTATCATGGGGAACCGTCTCGCTCCGCTCCTCATCGTAATGTCACTTCTCATTAAGTATTTCCTTCCCAGTAAAAAAAAAATCCCCTAATTAATGTAACACATATTATTGTTGGTACAATAACGGTGATGGTTTTGATTCCGATTATGTTGATCAATATGAGGCTGACCCTGATTTTTGTTCATGCTATTGTTTTATATTAGAATGGAGCCACCAAGACACAATGGAACTGTTGCTGAAATAACGGTTGAAGGGGAAAGTAAGGCCACATTAGCCTGCACCTTGAAAACAAGCTATTCTATCCCTTATGTGTTGTGGTACAGGCAGAACCCCGGGCAGCCTCCACAGTACATGCTTCGTGTCCTGGGATGGAAACTATGCAGACACACCGACATCACTAATCGCCTTTCAGCAACGTTCAATAAAACTGCCAAAATTGCAGAGCTAATGATAGGCAACACTTTACTCTCTGACAGTGCGATATATTTCTGTGCCATGCAGCCCACACTGCAGCAGAGATATCACGGATCCCGTACAAAACCCCCACAATGAGAGTTCCAGTTAGTGCTCAGCAGAGGGCGCCCTCACACCGATAAACAGAAACAATAATCCCGCCTCCACAGTCAGAGTCAGAGGGGCCGTTTAAACATTGCAACAAAACACAACCCTCTACAAGAACAGACAATGACTACTTCAGCAGCAATATCAATGTGCGATTTTAGCTCGCACGTCTAAAAACAATGAACATTACGAATCGATCTATGGCGCTTGAACTCACCTTTATTTTCCTTGGATGCCTTTCCCAATCGACTTGTTCTTTCTCAACCCCTGACTCCATCTGTCACCCATAATTTCAGACATTTCCTTCTGCCAGTCTTTGGCTTAAACGTTTCAGACCATTGATATTTGTTTATAATTCAGCTCAGGGCTATTCTAGCCGAGTTGTCCAAAGATTCAGCCCCAGTCTTATCTGAGGTTGCTAATGAAGATTTCCTTCGTTATTGAGAAATTTACTAACCCGGGCACGCCAGTGTCCACCCTGCCCTCACCCAATATGGAATGAATGTGAAAGTACCGCAACTCTTATCGACAAGCAGAATTATATGATTTTCGAAGGGGATATGGTTGTTGAATTCAGATCCTTACAGATGGATTCGATTTGTGTCGTCATTGCCTGCTCCATTCCCGCCCACATTTTCCGCTTGCTGCCGTCGCTCTGGCCCGCCTTGCCTGCCCTGTGTTATTGGACAGATTACTGCCACTGTTCACTGTTTGGCATTGTTTGGGTCAGCATTTCAGTGGGGCGGGACTCGGTATTTCTGCTCTGGCAGAGGATTTCCCGGACTGCAGAATTACAGAGAGAAGGATCAACATGCGGAAATAGACTAGATCGCTCCTCATTATTATATCACTTCTCAATAAGTATTTCTTTCCCAGTTAAACTCTATTCTCCCCCTCAGCGCTGTAACCCAGATTTTATTGTTAATTCACTAATGATGATGTTGTTGATGATGAGACCGTGACTATTAATAATATATGTCAGAATTGAGCCACCAACACACAGTAGAATAGTCGGCTGCTGAAATGACGGCTGAAGAGGGAAGTAATATCACCCTGAACTGCACCTTCAAACCAAGCTATTCTAAGACCTATGTGCTGTGATGGAATCAACATCCAAGGCACCCTCCACTGTCTACCCTCTCCGTAGATGGACAGAAAACTGGAAATTCTACTTTGCGGACCGATTCTGTTCTAGGCTTAGTAAAATTGCTAAGATCACCGAGTTAACGATTAGTAAAGCTCGGACCTTTGACCGCGGTGTATTTCTGCATCTTCAGCCCACACTGCTGTAGAGATACAGCGGATGTCGGACAAAAACCTACAGCGACAGTTCCCGTTACTGCTCAGCAGAGGGCGTTCCCGCAATGGCAAACGGAAGCAATAATTCAACCTCCGGTGCGAGCGTCCGAGGTATCTTTCCAAAACAGCATAAGAACAGAAAACGCAACAGGAACTGGTGAGCTCCAATTGCAGGACGCTATTGCTTTATGGTTTCAATTCGCAATTGAACTAAAAATAAACCTCAGAAATGCAGCTATGGAGCTTTAACTGACGAAACCAGAAACTACTGGGGAAACTCAGTACCTCCGGCAGCATCTGTGAAGAGAGATGCGGAGTTAACGTTTTGAGTCCAAAATTACTCCTGGTCAGGGCTGAGGAGGGGTAGGAATGTGATGGGTTTTATGCTGTTGCAAAAGACCTTTAACTAACCGTGCCTCTTTCAATTTATTTGCCCTCTCTGTCTCTTTTTGCCACCTGTTTCCAGAGTTCACACAGAATTGTTGAACACTCCTTCTTCCAGTCTTTATTTGAATGATATTAAAACCTTTGTTTCTACTCGGAAAATGAATTGAGAACTTCCAGACAGCAGCTTCCCACAAACATGGACTGTCTGATCAATCTTTCAAACTCTGTCCATTGACATCTGAACACTTGCAGAATATCCAGCAGAGGGCGGCGGATCACAGCATCCTTCTTGCTGATCACAGCACAAGCAGTGATCTAAAAACACTGGAATAAATAGAAGTTTAATAAATGAAATCAACTTGGCTTAATAGGTTGGAGAAGGTATGATCATCACAAAAAAAATTGCATATAGATGGTTTGGAAGCTGTTATTATGCAGAGGGCAGAGTAAGTGAGTAGAAGGTGCAGCTAATGGGGAAATAATGTGAAAATGTGAATGGAAAACCCACCCTGAGGTCTGTTTTCTGAAGTCTTTGACGGGAACGATTTCGACGCCATATCTATTTCCACTATGAGTGAAAATTATATGGAAAGGCTTCTGGGGGCAACAAACAGTTGCTGAAATGACGGCTGAAGAGGGAAGTAATATCACCCTGAACCGCACCTTCAAACCAGTTCTAGTTGAAGAGGTCTCGCTCTACACGTCCCCTCGGAGTTGTGAACCTGCTCTCTGAGCTTAGACCCCGTGCATTTGAACAGATGAGTGTCAAATTGTTGAAAAGCGCAAACCCGGCTCTCCCGCCATTCTCACTCACAGCAAATCTAAAATCCGAGAGTCATTGCTGATTAAATGAATGAGTAATGATACAACGAGGACTACAACAAACCAAATAGAATTTAATCGTTCTAAACTGAAGGGGGCAGTGAGCAAATGTATGTTTACATTAGGAGAGTATTTTGCCTGTTCAATTATTTGCACCGTAACAACAGGTATCGTTGTTCTAATATTAGAAATCAACAAATCACCCCACAAAATATTTAATCATAGCCAGATTACTGGTTAAGTGGTTCACGGGGGAAATCTCACTGGAGTCATGGCTGCTAGTGTCCTGACAGTAAGACTAAAAGAATTATAGTGAACGAACTGACCTGGAAAAAAAAACAAATCTATGAGAAATGCTGTGTTTGACAGGTAAAATATCCAGACACTGCTTTAATTGTCACCGTCTCTCCTGTAAAACTGAAACAGTCCCCCTATGAGGCCAGTAACGGAATCCCAGCTCAGGGCGTTTCCATTCACTGGCAGCTAGCTCACCATCTACCGGTTTCACAGCACCACCGGGGACATAAGGAAGTGAGGTGAGAACATCCAGAGAAATGACAGCAGATTATTGAGGGCGGAGTTTAGAACGGGTGTCTTCAAATATCCGACTCCCCTTTTACAGAGCGGACAGCCACAATGCGGCTCCTCTGCATCTGCGTCGTGTGGGGAGCATTTCTGACAGGTAATTGTGGATTAAACACATTTCATCTTTTCTCTCATTTTTAAAACATGCCTTAAAATTGAACTTTAAACAGTTTTCTATCTGATCTTTTTGTGTTTGAACATGTTTTTCAGATGTGATTCATGGAGATTCTGTCACTCAGCCGCTGTCCTTAGATGTTAAGACAGAAGGAGAAGCGGTGACTTTAAACTGTACTTATGATACTACAATGAGCAGCTATAATTTATACTGGTACCGGCAACACCCAGACTCCCAGCCTGAGTTTATATTGTGGAAATACTCAGGCGGTACTGAAGGTAAAGCAGATTTTGCTAAAAGCCGTTTCTCTGTAGAGCTCCAGACCTCGACTAAATTCACCAGTTTGAGCATCTCGGATCTACAGCTGACTGACGCCGCCAAGTATTACTGCGCTCTCAGACTCACAGTGATGGAAAGCAGCCTCACCCCTGAACAAAAACTGCCTTTAGACTGTGGATAGGAGCTCCTGTCTGTTGGGCTTGTATCGAATCTCGGGCAGGTGCAGCCACAATGTTCAGCGGCGCTGTCAGCCACTCAAACACAAACCGAGAGGAAACCACATTCACCTCGGATAAAACTGTCACCAATTATTTCCAGGAGCGGCCGAGAAAACAAACTTCAGAATCCGATCCGATCAATAGATCATCACAGAATCAGGTTTCAAAGCGCCCGTTCTAATCCCCACCCTCAACAATTTGCTGCCATGTCTCAGGATGTTCTCACCTCACTTCCTTGTCTCTCTGGTTCTGTGAGATGTGTCGGTGGTGAGCTGCCTGACATGGAATGGAAACACCCCGAGCTGGACTACAGTCAGTGTCCTGACGGGGTGATGGCTGCACTTTTAGAGACGGGGTGGGGGGGTGGGTGGATGTAATCCTGGACTGTTCATTATCGCCAGAAAACTCGGGATTATTAATGGTGACAGGAAACATCTCAGAAGTAAGGAAACATTCTGAATCTCAATAGTCACTGGGGGAACTTTGTACTTGGAGTTTGTCCGACCTCGTGTCAGTCACTACCTGGTGAACCCTGTTCATTGCGTATAACCTGTCTCTGGCCCAGCAACACACTCTGATCAAATCAACCCTGTGAACAGGCCGCGGTCAAGGACTGCAGGGAATTGGCAGAAGAAATGGGGAAGAGTTGTTCAATAATGCAGGAAGGCACGGAAACTGCACCCAAAGCCAAAGATTAAATAAAAGTGATCAAATAGATTTATGAAGGTCGCTTTTAGTAAAAATGCGAGTTGAAATCAACTAATATAACTCCGCAAGTGATTCTCCCCTCTTTTTGTTGAGTGTTGTGTTTTGTTCTGTTGTTTCAGGAAGATCCCAATGACTCACATTTTGGAGGCTTTCTCTGATTGGTTCTCTTTCTCTAATTGGTTCTCTTTCGCTGATTGGTTCTCTTTCTCTCTCTGACTTCTTCAGTGTCTCTTTGTGTCTCTGCCACTCTGGTGAGTCAATCAATCCTTGATATAAGGTTCCTCGGCGCTGTAAAACACATAGAAATGAATACAAGTAACTCAGGGAGTGAATGCAGAGTTTGACAAATTCCACATCCACACAGTTACCCGAAACCAGCACAAGCGGTGTGACCGTCAGTGTAGAGTTTTCACATTGATATTTGACAATCAATAAATGTCGTTTCTGTTTGTCCCATTCAATTAAACCATACTGACCAGAGACCATAAGGATGGTGAATATAAACTGGACGAATATGGAAAGGAAATAGGAAGTAAATATGCATTTAAAGGTAAAGGAGCAAAAGTGTTTAGGCGTTCCTGTACCGCGAATGAGGAACAAGCAAATATTGTTGTTAAATTCTATGATTCTAAATCGGCGATGACAATTTGAGTTAGAAATACGACAGATCAAACCTTCTGCTTCACAGCAAGAGAATGAGGGAGAAATTCCTTCCCAGTGACGGTTCAAGAGTCTTTTCATTTTGAGTCGGCCTTGAGTGGACTTTTAATGACGTCTGGTGACAACATCCCATAATAAGCCAATTAGTGAGAATGCCACCCATCACTATCCGCCATTCAACGTACGACGAGAATGTGATGCTCTCCCGTCCCCTCCCCCTCGCCACCATTGAGAGACCTGGACTAGGTAGCAAGTCCCAGTCTGGAAATCAGACCCTGATTGATCCGCCTTTTGCTCAACTTCATCGTCCTGAACAGAAATCCCTGCAAAGACTTGTTTCCAGTTGGAGCCCTGTTGCTGTTGACATTGTGTGAATTTATTTCTCTGATCAGATACGTTGTTTTACAAATCAGCTGATCTCCTGTCGTGGTTTGAGTGAATTTTTCTTTATTCATAGCCGTGCAGTGTGAGGATCAGAGCTCCCACTGTTAGCAGGTGGTGTCCCGGGAAGAGCAACGGGTTGAACAGGACTGCCGGCTCTCTGTTGATACTGGTTATTCCGTAGCCTGGTACAGACAATCACTGACGGGGAACACGGCAGTTATTGGCTTCATTTACCAGGAGAATGTGATCAAAGGACGCTACACATTGTCCTTTGACCGAGCAAAGGATTCCAATACCGCCTCTATAGATGGCACCGCGGCCCAGGCCGCCGGAATGTATCACTGTGCGATGGGCACAAAGCGAGACAAAGAGCGGATCCGGCTGTGCATTATCCTGTTTGCTGCCATGTCTCCCGCTAATCCTTTAAACTTTCCCCAAAACCAAGACCTTTAGAAATGCCGATGATATTCAGAAATGTTACTTTCTCATGTTTAAAATTCCATCTGGATGAAGTTACAACATCCTATAGCTGTTAATACAGATACAGAGTATTGAAACATATTAAGTAAGATTTTCTGTTTTGTTGTTCAACACAAAAAGTACAGAGGCGGTTAGAAAAACAGCTCTGACTCTCACATACCTCGAAACATAGATACAGTGAGAGAAAGGTAGAAAAACGCGGAGGTATATAGATGGATGCATAGATCGACAGACAGATAGACAGATAGACAGACAGACAGATAGATAGATAGATAGATAGATAGATAGATAGATAGATAGATAGATAGATAGATAGATAGATAGATAGATAGATAGATAGATAGATAGATAGATAGATAGATAGATAGATAGATAGATAGATAGATAGATAGATAGATAGATAGATAGATAGATAGATAGATAGATAGATAGATAGATAGATAGATAGATAGATAGATAGATAGATAGATAGATAGATAGATAGATAGATTGATCAGTTAAATCCGAAAGCATAATTATATATTTACATAATTATATGAAATTGTGTTCATTGTATTTTTGATTACTTTCATTTTTTTCTTCTTTTGGCAGCGGTTCTTTGGCACTAGGAGACATTGCGGATATCGATATATCGGAGAGCGCAAGGGCAAAGGCTCTCGTGCAATACAAATAGAGACATGGTCTCGTGGAGCAATAGCTAAGACAACCTAAAACATGAAACACAGCTTGGTAATATGTAGATTTTGTGATGCGAATGGTCTTCAACTTCTCACGAGATTAACTCAAACCTGATTGTGAAGTTATTGACAGAATGAGCATTAAATTCGATTGACTTGAGAGAAATTTGTATTTTCTTACCTGCAGATCATCAAGTGCGATGGAGACAGGTTAACTCCGCAGTTTAATCTGAGTGGGTTCTACGAGCAGCAGAATATTTGAAAGCATGGAGCTTCTGTATGCATTTCCCAGAGCAGCTGATGGATGTAGTTACATCCAGGAACTTTAGCTTAGCAGTTAACGCCTGACTCTACCTGTTACCTTTATACTACCGGCAGCGGCTGTCGGGTGATTTCTGGTGCGTTGCTGCCACCTGGCGGACAAAATCAAACGTTCCTCTTACAATATTTGCATCAATTAGGAGAAATATTGCTTATGAGTTCTTTTTAAAAGATGTTCAGAAGGAAACTACACCAAAACGGTTGTGGCAATGAAATGTTTGCGTTTAGAACAACAGAAAGCGCAGTTAAAAAAGTCAAATTGCCAAGAATCTTTTTATAAAATTCATTCTCGCGATGTGAGCTTCGCTGGCTGTGCCAACATTTATTGCCCATCACTTGCCAATTATAGCAATAAATTAAGATAGAAGTGATTGTACTTGTATCCACCAGGAGCAACGTGGATCTGAAAAACTAGCCAAGGCTGAGATAGACAGATTTTTAATCAGGAAGGGAATCAAGGACCATGGGGAAAGGCACGAAAGTGGTGTTGAGGATGATCAGATCATCATGCGGAAACATACCGTCCGGCTCCTCATCGTTATATCACGTCTCAATAAGTATTTCTTTCCCAGTTAAACTCTATTTCCGCCCCCCCCCCCCCCCCCGCCTCACTGGTGTAACCCAGATTTTATTGTTAATGCACTGATGATGATGAGACCGTGACTATTAATAATATTAATGTCAGAATTGAGCCATCAACACACAGTAGAGTAGACGACTGCTGAAATAACGGCTGAAGAGGGAAATAACGGACAGGGTGGATAGGGAGCAGCTGTTCCCCATAGTTGACGGGCCAGTCACAAGGGGGCATAAGTTCAAGGTGAGGGGCAGGAGGTTTAGGGGGGATGTGAGGAAAAACGTTTTTATCCGGAGGGTGGTGACAGTCTGGAATGCACTGCCTGGGAGGGTGATGTAGGCGGGTTGCCTCACACCCCCTAAAAAGTACCTGGATGAGGAATTGGCACGTCATAACATTCAAGGCTATGTGCTGGTAAATGGGATTAGGTAGGTCGGTCAGGTGTTTCGCAGTGGTCGGGAAACTATTGTAGAAAATCCTGAAGGAGAGAATCTATCTCCATGTGCAGAGGCAACGTTTGATCAGGGATAGTCAGCATAGCTTTGTCAGAGGCAGGTCATGCCTGACAAATTTGATTGAATTTTTTGAGGATGCGACCAGGTGTGTAGATGAGGATAGTGTAGTAGATGTAGTTTATATGGATTTCAGCAAAGCCTTTTACAAGGTTCAACATGGGAGGCTTATAAAGTAGGCAAATGCACATGCTATACAGGGTAATTTGATAAGATGGATTGAAAATTGGCTTAGTTGTAGGAGACACAGAGTGATGACCGAAGGATGCTTTAGTGACTGGAAGCCAGGATCCAGTGGCGTGCCACAGGGATCTGCGCTGGGTCCCCTATTATCCATCATTTTTTTAAAAGACACAAATGACTATGTAGGGGTAGGATTAGTAAGTTTGCACATAATTCAAAGATTGGCTGGGTGGTTAACAGTGAGGTTCGGTGTCTTGGGCAACAGGAAGATATAGACGGGATGGTCAAATGGACAGATAAGTGGCAGATGGAGTTTAACCCTGAAAAGTGTGAGGTGATACACTTTGGAAGGAGTAATATGACAAGGAAGTATTCAATGAATGGCATGACAGTAGGAAGTTCTGAGGAACAAACGGCTTGTGTGCACATAGATCTCTGAAGGAGGAGGGATATGTTAGTGGGGTGGTGAAAAAGGCATATGGGACACTTGCCTTTATCAATCGAGGCATAGACTACAAAAGCTGGGAGGTCATGTGGAGTTGTATAGAACCTTGGTGAGGCCACAGCTGGAGTACTGTGTGCAGTCCTGTTCGCCACATTATAATAAGGTTGTGAGAGGGGAGAGGGGGTGGGGGGTGGTGTGGCGGGGTGGGGGGCGGTGGGGGAGGGGTTGAAGAGGTGATTCACCAGGATGCTGCCTGGGATGAAACATTAAGTTATGAAGAGACGTTGGATAGACTTGGGTTGTTTTCGTTGGAGCAGAGAAGACCGAGGGGCGACCTGATCGAGGTGTACAAGATTATGAGGGGCATGGACAGGGTGGATAGGGAGCAGCTGTTCCCCTTAGTTGAAGGGTCAGTCACTTGGGGACATACGTTCAAGGTGAGGGTAGGAGGTTTCGGGGGAATGTGAGGAAAAACATTTTTAACCAGAGGCTGGTGACTGTCTGGAATGCGCTGCCTGGGAGTGTGGTGGAGGTGAATTGCCTCGCATCCTTCGCATCCTTTAGAAAGTACTTGGATGATTACTTGGCACGTCATAACATTCAAGGTTATTGGCCAAGTGCTGATAAATGCGATTAGGTAGGTAGGTCAGGTACTTCTCACGTGTCGGTGCTGACTCGATGGGCCAAAGGGCCGCTTCTGCACTGGTTGATTCTGTGATTAAGGATGCATTCTGAAACTAAATGGTCAGTGGGGGAACTCTGTACTTGGGGTTTGTGTTGCAGATCACAGTCACTACCTGGTGAACTCTGCTCATTTTTGTATATATTGCCTCTGACCCAGCAACACACTCTGATCACATAAACGCTGTAGACAGGCCGAGGTCAAAGACTACAGCAAGGAGAGATGGGGAAGAGTTGTTCAATAATACAGAAAGGCACAGAAACTGCATCAAAAGCCAAAAATTAAATAATAGTGATCAAATAGATTTTTGAAGGTCGATTTTAGTAAAAATGCGAGTTAAAATTAATTAATATAACTCCGCAAGTGATTCTCACTTCCTTTTGTTGAGTGTTGTGTTTTGTTATGATGTTTCAGGAAGGTCCCTATGACTCTCATTGTGGAGGCTTTCTCTGATTGGTTCTCTTTCTCTGATTGGTTCTCTTTCTGTCTCTGACTTTCTCAATGTCTCTTTGCGCTTATCTCTGCCTCTCTGGTGAGTCAATTAAGCCTTGATATAAGATTCCTCGGCGCTGTAAAACACGTGGAACTTAATACAAGTAACTCAGGGAGTGAAGACAGGGTTTGAAAAATTCGACAAACACAGGGTTGCACTTTCAGGCAAATGAGTGAAAATCTTTCATAGTGGTGATCAGGCTGATGACTGACTTCGGCGCCTCGATCACTGGTCCTCCCTGAACAGGAAGCCAGTTTCCGTCAGGGTCTCCTCAATAAATTCCCGATTGTTGTTTCCGACAAATTACGGGTGTCCAGTTGAACGGACAGAATCTGTGAGAATAGCGGAGACAGAGTCCTTGTAATCCCATCATCAACCCAATCCATGAAAAAGGATTGAAATAAAGAGAAGGAAGTTTAAATAAATAAACTTTACCGGCCTCCCTGAAAACAAGGGGCCAACTAAATTTTACCCCTGAAATCAAATCTCACTCGGAAAGCGAAATCGCCTTTTACAGACTCAGGGTGTCAGTAAGCACGTTCCACCCTAAGGAAGCACCTTTCCTGTGCAGTCGCTGCTGTGATGTGAGAAACATAATTTACACAGAGGGCAATGGGATTGTTTAACTCTCTGCCAGAAAGGGTTGTCACTCTGACCCTTGTAGTGGAGGGAAGGGATTTGAGTGTCCAGGTATTTCCCAGATACTTTGAAGTTGTGGCCAATAGTAACCAAAACATTCGGTCACGAAAAGATGGACTGATCTCTCCCTGTCTCTCCCTCTGTCTATCTCTCTCTCTCATTGTGATAACATTTTACTTCGGACTACGCAGTGACGTTGGTCCATGAAATACAATGATTTACAGGCACCCATCTCTAAGTCCCTTTTGTGATTCATCTATCGATTCTTGCCCTATATATACTTTTGTTTGCAGTAACGTGTCGCGGCGCCAAAATATTTCCTGTAACCCCCAGCTGTCGCCTGTCAGAGTGATGAACTGACGCTTGCTAACTTTTCTCCAAAGAGAATGCCCTGGATCGCCATCCAGTGGAATCTCATGTGTAAGACAACGACTCTCAATTTATTCTCGAATATTGCTGCATGATATTGCTGCATTATTATGGTTTTTATGGCTTTGGTTTTATTATTACTGTAAGTTCTCTCTTTTCATTGTTATGCTTCTGCTACATTTACTGATTAGCATTCTTTCCCTGATTATTTGCCTGTTTTCTGACGTGCCTACGTCATTAAGGCAGTACGTGTTCATTTGCATAAATAGATTAATTTCTTGTTCATAAATTCATAAATCCGCAACAGATGATGCTGTGATTGTTTATTTCGGAAGGATGGACAGCATGCGAGCACCCTAATCATTAAAGAAAGATGTTAATCAAAATTCAGGATGCCAAGTAGAGACCAACATGGGAAACAGGAGCTGTAGTCGACCTGTTGGGCCTTCAGGCCTGCTCCGCCATTCAATAAGGTCATGGCTGATCTGACTGTAACCTCCCACCTACCCCGGGTTACCTTTCACTCCCTTGTTTATCAAAAGTTCATCTACCTCTACCCTGAAAACATTCGGAGACTTCACTTCGCCTGCCCTTTAAGGAAGGGACTTCCAAAGACTCACTAATTTCTGAGAGAAAAAAAATCTTCTCATCTCTGCCTTAAATGGGAGACCCTTTATTTTTAAACAGTGACCCCTGGTTCTAGATTCTCCCACAAGAAGAAAGATCCTTTCCATGTGTGATTTTTTTTTTGTGCAGAGGATTAATCTGTATGTTATGTTATTGTAAATTATAAAAATAATTTCATTCCATTAAATTACTCGGATGATGAATTACATTTTTTGCTGAATTGACTTGCATTACTCTCGCTTCTAAAGCACATGTTCTGATTGTCTCCCCAGTCCCCATGTGAGTGAGTTTTAGTACAATCTCATCACCTCCTTGCCTCCCCGTGTTTTACCGCACTGCACTACACAGCAGCATCTGAGAACTAAACCGAGTGAACGTTGAGAGTGGCAGGGCCTTTCTCACGGTCCACAGATACATTAAATCTTTTCTGAACTCTTTCCTCACTGAATATGGTGACGAGATGCTCGGGAGCTCGATTGGAGAATTGCCGGTACAAGAATATAAGTTCATTTGCAGCGAAAGTAGAGTTATGGTGAAGCAAAATGATTGTCCTTGCGTTCCTGATAAACCAACATCTGATTTTTTTTAACCTAGCGACAAGGAGTAGCTGTCAAAACAAGAATGAAATTAACATAATGACATGTACAAGGAAAATTAAACAACGTGCTTGTGGAAATAGGTAGAATAAACTGATCAATCCACCCATCCACCAATCCGCCCTGCGTCCACCTGAGCTAACGGTTCTGTAAGAACAGCCCTAATTATCAGCTACAGGAGCTGCACTTCTGAGAGCTTTCATTACCTCTGTTGGCAAATCGATATTCCCGGTCAGTTCGGAGCTATTTATCGTATAAATGGCGGTCTGGAGTTAAACACGCCGGTTTGGAGGCGATGGCGCGGTGGTATTCGTGCTGTGTTGATGATGTCGAGAACCCAGGTTAATGTTTTGGGGACCCGAGTTCACATCTCCACCACGGCAGATGGCGGAATTTGAATTCAATTGAAAGTCTAATCATGACCATGTCCAACAGCGCCACCATGAAAACATTGCCGGTTTTTGTGAAAACTCATCTGGTTCACTAATGTCGTTTAGGGAAGGAAATCTTCCGCCTTTGCCTGACCTACATGTGATTCTAGAGCCAGCAATGTGGTTGACTCTTAAATACGCTTTGAACAATGGCAGTTTAGGAATGGGTAGCCAATGCTGTCCTAGCCAGTAATGCCCACATCCCACGATTAAAAAAAAAAATCCAAATACTGCTTTTCTGTGGATTTGGGCAAGGATAAGTGCGTTAAATAAACCTGTCTCTTGTGCTTCTCTGCAACCCGGGATCAAACCGTTCCCGTTGGCAAAGGCACAAAAGGAAGCTGATTGAAGCTGCAAATGCTCGCTGAGGTTTTTGTACGGGGTTCTTGCTGTGATATAACGCTGTGCTTCACTGCGCAGTAATACACAGCCCCGTCCTCCACACTCAGTTCGCTTATGTTGAGGTAACCGTTCTTTTGAGACTTGTCAGCCGCCACCAGATATCGTCCTGAAACTGTCTCTTTCTTCAGTGCTAAGACATTGGTAATAATCCATCTTGGTGGCTGTGCCGTTTGCTGCCGATACCATTGCATGTACTGCATGTCCCGATCTGTATATTCACAGTCTAACTGCACCGAACCCCCTTCTGACACCGTTATTGCAACCGGGGCCTGAGTTACTGGATCTGCGCATAGTCCGCCTGTGAGGTAGAGGAATGAAATATCAAGCGGTTTAACAGTGTTATTCTAAATTTGTTTGTAGCTGTGTAAGTTTCTGGAACCTCCTATCCACCCAGCTGTCCATCATATGGATATTTCTGATCGTTAGTTGTATTACTTACTCGCGCAATCTCTGTACAACAATCTACTATTCTGCCTTGATTAACTAAATCCAGTACTTACTGTCCAACAGCGCCGCCAGTATTATCAGAAACATGCCTGAGTGAATCTCGCTCGATGAATGTGAATGGAATGAGCCAAGGATTGAGAAGGAGAGAGCGAAACCGGGCTCTGTTCAGCTCATTGTTCCACCCATACGCTGCAGGGGGCCAGGCTCATTGTGACCTCACTCAGGAAATCTTCCCTATTGGCTTTGGCGTTTCCACCACGTGACTTAGTGACGCCCTGCTTGAGCTTGGCGCCCTCCGCTGGTGAATTCGGCTCAACCCGTGTTCGGATGCGGCCGTTGATTGGATCCAGGGTTTATTGAAATGCATATCAAGCCACCAATGTTGCCCAAAAGTATAAATTGGAGCTGTTTAGACACAGCCTTTGTTGCAGCTGATGTTTATGTTGGGACGTGATGTTAAATCTGTAGAAATCATCGCTGGGTTTGGAGAAAGTGCGGACGCTGTACATCTGATTGGTAGCACAGATGAGGAACATTTATGCGAACAGACGAGGGGAACATGGATTCTTGTCCTCGTAACAAAGAAGGCAGAAGAGAAACCCGATTGATGTTCTAAAAATTGTCCTTTATTGAGAGTAGGTCACAATTTTTTTCCATCATCAGAAGATACAATAACCCAATCATTTAGATTTTCATGAAAACAATGGAGGTGGAAAGATCTGTTTTATTTATTACATTGTATGTGTTGCCATCTGGAATACGGTGCCTGAAATGATGGGGGAAGAAGATTCAGTCGTAAATTTCAATACGTAATTGTTATAAGTTGAAAAGTGAAAACAACGTGGAAAATGAGAGGTGTGAAAAGCGATTGGGATGGGTCTTTCAAATAGACACAGATACGGTAAGCGGAGTCCTCATTCAGTCCCCTAACTTTCTATGATTCTGCTCCCTTCCTGCCCCTCCCGCACTATTTGTTCTCAATCATTTGATGTGTGAACAGGTGCAGGATGCTCACAGGCTTCTGGAGCTTCAACCGTCGCTATTTCCGCTCCAACACTTCCGGCTGCAGCTGATCACCGCCGCGCACTTTTATCAGTTTTCAACCTGCTGCATCCCCGACCACAGCTTCAGTTTGTTCCTCTCCTCTGACCCGAATTTGTCAGAGACAGTTTTATCTTTAATTGATCTGAGTTTTTGATCTTTAAATGACCTGAGAGGCAGTTTGATCTCTAATAGATCCGACGACAGTTTAATCTTTAGTTGATCTGAGATATATTTCGTTGAATAATTGATCTGAGGGGCAGTTTTATCTCCTATTGATCTCAGGGACAGTTTGATATTCAATGGATCTGAGAGACAGTTTGATCTCTAATTGATCATGGGAGACAGTTTGATCCCTAACTCATCTGAGAGACAGTTTGACCTTTAATTGATCTCTCTATAGACATATATCTCTCTGTGTATGTATGGTTCTTCATGTCCTTGTACGCCTGTGCACGTGTGTTTGAGTTTGTGCACTTCAGAGTGCGTGTTTGATTTTGTGTGTGCATCTGGACTTGCTTTTATGTATTTCTCTGTGTTCGTCTCTGCATGAGTCTGTATACCCACATACAGATACCACATAGACCCACCTTTGCCGTCATACATTTTCCAATGCCGTATGAGAAGCTTCTCCTGCCCACAGCCGGGTTCTATGAGCCATTTGCTGAAGAATTGTCACCCCAAACACAGTTGAATTAGGTCAGAAATTTCCATCTCTTTGTGCTAATTCAGGACATGTGATTAATGGGCCACATCACCTCCAGGAATTACTTCACTTTTAAACTTAATGAAAAAAAGGAACGAATAGCTCAAGAGAGAGAAGAGAGTGAGATAGGAGGAAAGTGATATCGAGAGAGGAAGGGTGACTCAGAAAGAAACAGGTAGACAAAGCGAGAGGAGAAATGGGAAGAGAGAGAGAAAAAGAGGTGGTGGTGGGGGGAGATAGAGAAATTAAGTGTAAGACTGAGCTGCACAGGGGGGATATTTCCTTTGAGCTCTCTTTGACAGTGAGATGCCAAACAGTACTGGAAACTGCATGTGCAGTAAATAGCGACATCTTGAAATTTAAAACACAGTATAGCGTTAATTAACCCATTACACCTTGCCCGGTAATGTCCTGTCCATTCCTCATTTAAGAAACTGAAATCCGACTCCTCTATTCTGAGCTGTGGGAGATTCCCTGTGGGAATCTCTTCTCCAGAAAATAACAACCCTATTCAGACCATCACCAGGCGGGCATTGCTCTAATTACAGGCAGTGTTGCTGTTTTTGTACGGGGCAGGCAAGGAGCTGTGCAGCTGTGGGTCTCAGAGCGCAGTAATACAGGGCTCCATCTGCCAGCTCCGCCATAGAAACTCTCAGCCAAACCGCGCTCCCCTCTGTGCTCAGCTCTGCTGTGAAACGCTCCTTGGCCAAGTCGGCTGGAGAGGTACTGTATTTGGTGATACGCAGCACGTTCACTGGACTCTGACCGGGAAATTGCCGATACCAGTAAAGGTAAGGGTCAGTATCCGCTGTTGTAAAAGTGCAGTTCAGTGTGACAGGTTCACCTTCCCTCACGGTTCTCAGCGGATTGTCTTGATGCACAGAATCGCCGCCAACGCTGTCGGCCGGAAGAGAAATTGCACAGGTACAAATGTCACTAACCGGACCCATTACTGATTTTTGTGTATTTTGTAATCTGATTCCACGTGTACTTACACAGCACAGAGAGGGCCAAAGCCAGACTCACAGACTCGGGTAAATACATCATTGTCTGCGAGTGGCCATTTGGGCCAGAGACCCCCTTCTCCACCAGCCCCGCAGCAGACTGAGCGATTTAAACCTATCACACACATAGACAGGAAATGACTCCGCAACACGTCATGTCCGTTTGTGACAATGTCACATCATCACGGAAAACGAGGAATTGCTCTGGTTACTGTCTGTGCAGCAAAATCTCAAATGGTTAAATGAAGATTCTTTGGGTCATTAATTACAGGAAAAATATACGATCCTTATTTTCTTCGAACATTTTAAACACAAAGAACATATTAATGTTCGCTTAGAGGGAGCGAGAGGAAATCGTAGTAGAGGATTCACTGTAACCAGTGAACGGTGCAGTTATCCGTCTCTCTTACTGATATAGTTAATTGCATGTAGCAGTGCATTTTGCATAGACAGTTCTGATCTATCCTGAACATCCCACAGTGACGGTGAATGATTGTTCTAATCATCAACAAGGGCGAAAATTGAGCAGAGAGTGAATAATGCCAGTTCTTCTGGATAAATGCCGCCCCTGGTCTCTTTTTAACTTTCCTTCTGAGCTTATGTCATCGACTCCTGCGACAATGGGGAATATTGTGACCATTCAAACACACATTTTGTCAGTTTGTGGTACCTAGGTGCCAATCCTTTGACAGTGTTGGGAACATCCCGGTTGGGGGTGTGGGCGCGTTCTCCCCACTTGTCTGAATGAGTGCAGCCCCCACAACGCTCAAGAAGCTTGACGCCATCCAGGAAAAAAACAGCCCGCTTGATTGGCGCCTGATCCTCAAAAATTCACACCCTCCACCACTGACGCACACACGATACGAGATGAAAACCGATCATCAGATTATCAATGGGATCATCTCCAGCGTCTGTTCATGGGGAAATGCATCAGTGCTGAATGTCGAGCCTTGTATAACACTTACCAGGACATCAAGCAGTTGGATTGAAGTTTGGAAATTCACAGTTTCTGCTTGCAGATTTTTCCCTTTATGATCTGCACCATGAAGAGCAAAACACAACTCACATTCGCAAACATTCACTTTCATTTTTTTCCCATTCTACTGGCACCAGTGCCACTGATCTTTGAGCACAGGCTCTCCATATCGTACCCCCTCTGTGTTTCCCTATTAAAATGCTACTTTGTTGTTCATGCCTTTCTGTGAAGGCCTTTCTCATTAGTAACTGTACTCGCATATTTTGTTATTCATAAAAATCATTTTAAAAAGAGTACAATCATGCATTTATTCTAATTACATGTAAGAGCTATCATCACGAATGAGGGTACGAGATGAGACCCCCCACTGTTCACAATATCCCCTAACGCGCTGTTCTGTCGATCGACGTTCTGACAGTTTTTGTACAGCTTCAATCAGTTCTGTATCTCTGTGGGTCTCAGCGCGCAGTAATACACCGCGGAGTCCCTCAGCTGTGCCTTAGAGACTTCCAGCGGGACGGTTCGGCTAGATTCATCGAGCTTGGCTGAAAATCGGTCCTCTGGAAATCCGTCTGTTTTCCCGCTGTATCTGCTCCTCTGCAACGAGTACTCCAAGGAACCGCTGGGATGCTGGCGGTACCAGAACAGGTAATCAACGTTGCTGCTTGTAGCTGTGTAATTGCAGAACAACTGAAGATCATCTCCTTCAATTACTGAGACTTCAGCCGGTGTCTGTGAAACGGAGTTTCCTCCACAATGTCCTGTAAGTGACCCCGGAGATATTAAATTAAACAATCTCATTTCACTCTGCGTCTCATCCATTAACAGTCGGTTACCCCCAAAACAACACCTGAGAATTAAATTCGAAGTCTTACACAGAAATATATTCACCATAGCGTAGAATGCAATGGGAAATTTCTTCGTCTAATGAATAGAATGTCTTATGATGAACCTTCAGCACCTTCTTCACCAGCACTGACTGGGCTGTGAAAGACAAACTCTAAATGATCCGCACGCTAATTAGCCATGGATTTTTGAAGTAAAAATTGGATCCAGGGTAGTGGATTCCCTTTGCCTAACATTTCTTTTTAAGTGTTCCACTCTCATTCACTAGCGCGCGCCTGTGTGTGTGGGTGGGTGTGGGGTGTTGGGGCGGGTGTGAGCAGGATTGGGGGAGGAGCTGGGGGATTTAGGAGCACGTCCAGTTTCCAACAGAGCGTCCAGGATTAAGTTTAGGAGCGATCCAAATGGCTTTCTGCACTTCTGATCAATATGTGCATATTTCTGTTCTCCGCGGACTGACCGATTAAATGCAACGTACGAGGCAGGTGTGAAAGGCAGAGTTAAATAACTTCGGAACTCACCCGTGAGGAGAGCAACAGCTGTAACGATTGAGTAAAATGTAACAGTCAACATTTTCACGGAGAGATGATGGCGAAATTGAGAGGGCTGATTTCACCTAAAAAAAAATTCTCGTCAAGGCATAGCGGGAGCCTGTGTAATATCCGGCCTCTTTGCCCATTGGTTCGTTCCTGACGCCTCTGACGGCAGCTGACATCCAATCAATTGTCACATCCATTACGCTTCAAGTCATCCAATCAGCTCGCAACGCTTTTGTTCTCCGATTAATGACATCAGAGTGGCGAGCAGGAAAGGGAAAGAAAGTGAAATTGAAATTCTCATGCAGCGGAAAGTGCAGCTCCCTTTGAAATTGGGTATTCTTGCGTCTGTCCCAGTGAGTGCAAGACGAAAAGTAACACCGACGTTATTCTCTCACAACAGCCAACTCTACGTGAAGTAGTATTTGTTAATATATTTACTCGCCCATGAACAGATTCAGTCCGTGAGGCGGGAGAAGCGAAAGGAAATATTTAATTTTGTCAGTGCCAGAGGCTCCAATTAATGTTGCTGCTCACAGAACACGGGGCGCTAGCAAACTGTTATAGGATCCCTGAGCTGTGTGCCTGACAGGGAATGCACATTGAGAAAATCAAGACTGTTAAAATCGTATTGAGGCTCCTCGGGGTGGAACAGGATGTATGGAGAAATGTTGAATTTTATGGCATTTTCTGTAATCGTCAGTTCCGAATGTTTTGCACTTGGGCTGTATGCCTGACATGGAACGTACATGGTAACTATCGAGAGTATTGCAATTGCATTGAGGCACCTCAGAGTGGAGCAGTCTGTTGGCAGAAAGGCTGAATTTCATGGCATTTTCTGTCATTCAATTCGAAATGCTTCGTCAAGTATTTTTGCAACTTTTATCAAGAAAGTATATATTTGAAAAGTAAAAATATACCGACTCACAGGCTGTATACAGGATGTCATGGGTTTGTTTATAATTCCTTATCGCCCAGGGTGCAGAAACCAGTCATCCAGCCAGACTGGACTTTAGATGCCGGTTTCGATTATCTCTTTTATTCACAACCAAGTCTCCAGATGTGGATCAGTTAAGGGATGTCAGGGCGCCTTGCCGCTTTTTGCACAGGCTGACTGAGCTCCTGTAGCAATGTGAGCCGCAGGATAAAGTGATACATGGCTGCGTCAGAGGCAAGGCCCCTTTGAAAAGGGACTTTGAATGAGGGCGTTACACTTCCTTTGTCCAAGGGAGCAGGAAATCTGTCCGGGAAATCTGGGCAGGCACCCCGCAGCTCCCGTGCCATATCTCTTTAATATTTATCTCAGAGCATCCCCTGGATGTTGACTGAAGCAGAAGAGAGAGAGAGAGCAGAAAGTACCGGTTTGTGGAGTAACTGCAGTTCAGTATGATGGCCTGCCCTTCCTGAACCATTAATTCAGGCGTGTCCTGAGGGACTGAGCCAAGGGCATTCGTTCCTGTAGCATGAACATGGGAAGTCTCGGAATTCAGGACTTAACATAACACATGCAGCAAATACTGTCCAAATGTACTTAAAATCACCAGGCATTGGGAACAGTAAGGAATGTGGGGAAAACTTGGTGTCTGCTTTAGATTTCGGACGGATGCATCATCATCATTTTCGGAATGTTGATCGTTTTAATCCGACATTAAAGAGCACACTTAGATCAGGAGCAAGTTTCACTTCTTGGGAGAGCAGAGGTTGGATTCTGGGACAGGACATGCGGATCTCTCATAACTGACAACCAGTTGATCACCAATCAGTGTTGGTTGTGTCCAATTACTGCAAGATATCCTCAGACTATGTCTCTCTCTCTCTCTCTCTCTCTGTCTCTCTCCCCATCTCTCTCTCCCCTCTCTCTACCTCTCTGTCTTGTTCTCTTCTTTCCAGGCCTCCTTCTGCACAGTTTTACGCTGTCGTCACCTTTTCTCTTACTCTCTCTGTCGTTCTGTCATTGAGGTGAAAAGTGAATGTATTAATGCAGCCAATGTGTCCCATTAAGGATTGTCATTTTGATGCAATGGATAACACGAGGCGCACCCAGGACTGCACTGGTTGGCATCTTTGGAGAGTTTTGTTTAATATTCATGTACGAATTAATGGAACTGAAAAATCTTCAACACGTGATTAGAGGGAGTTATCCTCTATGTTGTACGACCCTCAAGCAGCGCATTGGAAACAAAAACATTGCTGAAGGCAGACAGGCAGACACAAACACATTGAAAAACACCGAGGCAGACACACATACACACACACATACACAGACACAGACACACACACACACAGATTCTGACACACACAGAGACTCCGACACACACACACACACACACAAATACAAACGGGCGCATGCACGCGTACACACACACCCACATGCACATGGACCACCCCCCGCCCCCCCCCCCCCACCCCGCGCCCCCCCAACACACAAACCCACAGACTCACACACATACGCACAAGCAACACGGACACAAACAGACTCAGACACACACGCACACAGACACAAACACACACACGCAACATCAACACATACAGACTCAGGCACAGAAAATCACATTGGCACATACACACAGACACCCCCCCCCTCCCACACACACACACACACACATACACCACACATACACACACACACACATGCACATGGCCCAACCCTCCCCACCCCACCACGCTCATACACTCAGACACACACACGCAGACTCAAACACACACACACACACACACACGCGCACGCACGGAATAGAATACACCCACTCAAACGTTCACACCAACGCACAAAAGCACATTCAGGAACACAAAGTAACGCACGTACAGATACACGAGCATAAACACAAAACGCCACACAATGGTTCATGCATTGTGAAGATCAGCATTGTATTTTCATTTGCAAACTTTTTTGGATCGAATAAGAAACAGACTCCAAATTCCAATTCAAAAATTGCCTTCACCCTATCTTTCAGAAATGTGTAATTCTATTCCCAACAAGGTAGACTATTCCTGCGGCTCGTTAAACAAGCGGCACCCGCTCGCCCTCAGTCACAAGTTGTACATTTGTTTCTTTTGTCACATGTGAGATACAATCAGCAGAGCCGTGCTCCCTCTGTGCGTTCTACCTGATGTTGAGTTGAGCTGAAAGATACGGGCCCTTGAAGAGATAAATCTCACATTGTTTTGACAGAACCTCGCCCACAACTGTGTTTTCTTTGAACAGGTTCGAACTGTTAAATTGTAGCAGAGAAACCTAATAGTTGATGTTGTCCTTATTTCAATGCCACTCACTGATTCTTCGAACTAGGAACAACGATCGCAAAAGGGGCCATAAACTGACTGAATACGACTTTGATCTAAATTAGACAAACAGAAGTGACCATATGCATCGAATGGGGAGTGTTTGACTGATTTGAGCAGAATGGGAGGTTGGGATCATCGAATGGGATGTGATCTTGGAGTGAGCTGCTCGATAATAAATATTTATAGGGTGCTATTCATAAAAAATTAAGAAATAACAATATTAAAAATAATTATCGCTTCAACTTGCAATCGATGCCTTTATTAATCGCGTTCTAAAATAAAGCACCTGTACGGTGTTCTTGGACTGTCAGAAGTTGGAATCAGTAGAGTTCACACGTCACACACTGACTGCCTATCACTGCAAGATACCACCCCTGCCTTAGTCCCGTTCACATGTCCTTTCGGAACCAGGAAAGCAATTCCATGAGTTTTGTCTCATCCATCCTGTAACCTTTCCTAAAATTATGAGAACATAATTCTCTCTCCCACACAATGGGAAGTATATTCCACACTGAATTGACTCTGTATGTATGTGTGCGTGTGTCTGAAAAAATAATTTCCGATACCATTCCTAAAATGGCCTATTTTACAACGAAATTGTACCTCTGACTTTTACTTCCACCTTTCAAGTTTATGTAATATTACGGGTTATGTGTTTAATTCATTACAACCTGACATTCCCCTGGTGCCATTGCACGAAGGCGGCATTGGAACGGAATGTTCCCCATTAATATATTTTGCTATTTGACCATCTGCCCCTGTTCGGCAAAACCGCTCACAGATTCCATTTGTTTTTTCCCCCCTCCCCTGTGCTTTCCGATAAATCAGTGTTGTTGTTGCAATTTGGCATTGCTTGAATCAGCAGTACAATGGGACGGGGTACATATTTTTTAATGGGAAAACTATACTTCATTCCTAAAATATCTGAAATAACATTATAAAACATTTCAAAATGGCCATCACAAAAATTGCAATCATATACCAGTTTCCCACATTGGTCATGAGGTGTTTCAATGCAGTCAATGAACATTACAGACATTTCGACATGGTCATTACAGAAAGTGCAATGGTATTCAAGTTATCAACATGATAATGTTGCACTCTGAGATGATTCAACACAATTGTGAATCATGTAATATTCACTACACACATTCATTGTGTGTCATACAGACCGAGGGGTCTAAACAATTGACAGCCCCTCTGTGCAATATGGCAGAAAGGTCTTAGACAGCGACCATTCCCCGCTGCGCCTTTGCGGCGGCTGTTCCAAGTGCGTCCCTCAGCACATCGTCCTGGACCGTGGAATGTGCCAGGCTGCAACGCTCGGTCGGGGACAACTCTTTGCAATGAAAGGCCAACAGCTTTCGGGCAGGCCAAAGAGCGGCTTTCACTGAGCTGATGATCCTACAGCTACAGTTGATGATTGACTTGGTGTGTGTCCCTGGGAACAGCCCATACAGCACAGAGCCATGTGTCACAGAGCACAGGAGATACATATATATTATTCTGACAGAGGGTTTCGCGCACTGTAGAATAACAGACACAGATAACGTTGTCCCGCACAGCTGCCCATCATTGTATTACTTCTCAGTAAGTATTACTTCCCGGGGGTGGGGGGGGGGGGCGAATTCACAATCCTCTTGACTGTACAGCTCTTCATTCTTATGAGTGCTGTGATGTTGAAGAAGGTGCCGGCGGGTGATGTTCGCACATCTTTCCCAGATAAGATTCATGGAGATTCTACCATTTATCCCTTATCCTCGTGAGTTAAGGCAGGAAAGTGAGGCGACAAATTGTTCAATGTTCTATTTTTTTAACCTTCTACGAGGGTCACAGTGGAGGATTTATATTCTGTTTCTTATTGGGAGATATTCCTCTGCTGAGCAAGAACTGGAGAACCCAGTGTGTGTTTTTGTACAGGATCCGCTCTATCTCTGAAGCACTGTGGGGTTCATAGTGCAGAAATACACGGCGGAGTCAGAGATCACTGCATTGCCGATTGTTAGCTCGCTAATCGTGGTGCTAGTATCAAACATCGAAGAGAATCGATTAGAGATGTCGGGGTTTCTTTTCACATTCCCTCCCATAATGCGAACAACATACTGCGGAGACTGTCCAAGGTGCTGACTGTACCAGTACACAAAAGTTTGACCATCGCTTCTTTTCAAGGTGCAGGTTAGCGTCACATTACTCTCCTCACCCACCGTCATTTCAGGGAGCGACTGTTCCACTGCTGCTTCGTGGCTCCATTCTGAGAGAAAATTATAGATTTAATCATCACTGACATCACCACCTTCTCAATGAACGTGATTATTAGAATTTCACCAATACCAATAACTCCATTGCAGCACTCGGGTAGAATGTAAATTTGCAGGAAAGGAGATACTTACTGAGGAATGATATAATGATGAGGAGCAGTGCAAGGACTTTATGCATGATGCTCCGCGTGTCTGTTCCTCCGTTAAGTTCTCTGTCAGAGTGAAAATACAGATTGCATCACCACTGCACTGTTAATCCAACCAATAACAAAAAGGTAGCCGCCTCAGAAATATGCCACAAACATAGGACAGGTAATGTGGATAATAGAGGGAACAGCAAAGGTTGTCTAGGGGCGGGGCAATCCGTGCTTGTGTCTAAAACTTGCCGTTTGCAACCGTGACGAACATGTAACCACAGCGTCCTCTGGCGGTATCTCAGGTAAAAGAGCAGAGTAATGTGGATAGGTGTCCATGGGACAATTTCCAGTGATTGGCATTTGGGGAGACTGTTTCAGATAATACAACTACGTAAATACTGATGAGGCAATTATGGGTGATGTTAAAGGGAATGGCGTTTCATTTTATTTCTGAAACTATTTTCGTAGCTTTGCCTTCTCTCTAAAATTCGTGTTTTATACTCATTATTTCCGTCTTTCTTCCACGCCTCTTTTCCTAGTTTCTGCATGTTCTGCCATCGGGGTGCATTATTGTCATAATGTATTCCTTGTTATTCTCTCCCTCATCCTGTCTTGCGTGTTTCTCTCTCCTTTCCTCTGTCCATGTTTCCTAACTCACTTCCTTGCTGATCTCTTTTACACCTTTGCCTTCTCAGTTTCACATTTCCTGTTCATGCTCTCCATCATTCGGTCCCTGTAACTTCGACATTTAAAAATCCAGCGTGAGTTTCGTCAGATCCTTTGGGCCTGCTTTTTTCCCTGCAGCCTCACCGCGCAGAGATTGGTGGCAGTATCTGTCACTCGGCGTATATCTGTTTCCTGAGTTTGCTGCCTCCCAGATTGAAACATCGATCCACTCGTGTTGATGGGACTCCACTTGTGGCCATCAGCCGATGGGGCAGGAGACGATTCTGGTGCTGCCCACACAATGCACGGTGGTAAACGCAGTTGTGCAGCTGATGCATGCCATCCCCGCATCACGAGCTACTCTCCCTCAAGGGAGCTGCATCACCTCACCTTCAACGGTACCACCCCTGTACATCAGAGTGCTTCACAGCAAAGCTAATTCTGCAAGTCCGGATCAGGCGCGGCTCGGATGTATTGCTGACTGAGGATTTATAAACGAAGGCCGCATTAGAATGAGGACATCGATGTTCCATTCAGGTGCACGGAATTAAAAGAGCCAAACTCCCCAGGGTGCCCAACTGAGAAGCTTCATCATGCAGAATCCGTTCCCCGGGGTTTACCCACTCCGGGCCGTCGGCCCCCAGGTAGTCACAGCTCACACCATCTCTGAGATCATTTCAGGCCGCCCACACTCAGTGTTTTCTCTCTGACTGAAGCTCACGCTGCCTTTGAGCTCCCACTGGGCCTCCCACACTCGGTGTTCACCACTGAAAGAAGCTCACACTGCCTCTCAAGTCACATTGTCCCCGAGAACCGATGCAATCTTATTTCCTCTTTGATACTGGCCTCTGGCGGCGAGCACGGGTAATTGCGCGATCCAATAATTGATGCCAACTCCTGCTCTGTGTCACTTCACAAGGCAGTTGCAAATGAGAACAACTATTCCCTCTTTCGTGGTAAGGCTCTGTCTCTCACACTGAGGAGGGGGTGCCGTGGTGATATTGTCATTAGTGCATTAGTCTAACGATCCAGGGTAATGCTCTGCCCTGTAGTCGCGTGGAAAAATATGGGTTGATAAGAAAGAGCCAGCATGGCTTTCTTAAGGGGAAATCGTGTTTAACTAACTTGCTGGAGTTTTTTGAAGAGATAACAGAAAACGTCGATGAGGGTGATGTTGTTGATGTTGTGTATATGGACTTTCAAAAGACATTTGACACAGAGCCACACAACCGACTTGTGAGAAAATTTATTGCTCATAGCTGGAATCCCACCATGGCAGATGGTAATAAAATAATTAAAAATAGCTGATGATGACCATGAAACCATTGCCTGTTGTCCAAAAACCCATCTGGTTCAATTATGTTCTTTAGGGAAGGAAATCTGCCACCCTTACCTGGCCTGGCCTACATGTGACTCCAGGCCCACAGCAATGTGGCGTACTCTCAAACGCCCTCTGACATGGCCAAGCAAGCCATTCAGCTCTCAAGAGAAATTAGGGATGGGCAGTAAATACTGACCTAGTCAGCGACACGTCCATCCCATGAATGAATAGAAAATAAAAATCCCCAGAGATCATAGAACCCGCATGGATTGTTGTTTACTTCCCTCCACCATTATAAGTAGATGTGCATCCTGTGTGAGAAGAGGAATTTCCTGATATGAGTCCTGAAACCTGCTTTTATCATTTGGAAACATGCCCTTCGCCAGATGGATGGGGTGTGATCTTCACACGTTAAATGTTACACCTCATCCACATCAATATTGCAATGGCAATGCATAATAAAACATGTGTAACGGACCATAACACATTGATGTCAGTGGCAAAGTGATGCCTCTTTGTTTATCCCCAAACTCTTTCTTTAATCTCTTGTTTTCCATAAAGTTAGTGAACCATCGTGTTCAGCCTCGAAGATGCCAGACAATTCTGTCGATAGTGAAAACACACTCCTGCTGCCACCCGGTGGCGAAACTATCGAACTACACCCTCCGAGCACTTTGCAAATTTACGAACTCAACATGTGTTAAAATTTTATTTGATGAGAGCTGCTTCCATTTTTCCAGTTTTTTGCTTTTATTAAACATGTTTTTATTATATTTTTTGGACGGAACTTGCTTCTACTTTTCATATTTGCACCTCCTCTTGTCTCCGTTTTGATTTGCTTCTCCCTTTTATCCTTGCTTTGCCTTGCAGCAAAAGGGCCTTTAAATCGTGCTTGGAAAGATGTCCGCAATCCTTCATCGTTGCTGCGTTAAAACCCAGGAATTTCTTCCGATCAGCACTGCATGAGATCAACAACATTTATCACCACCATATCTTCAAGGACAATTAGGGCTGGTGTAATTAATTATGTCCTGGGCGGGATGCACATATTTCAGAGTCGAATACAGTAAAAGTTAACTTTAGGATCGATGCCAGGGGACTATTGTTCACGTAGAAAACAATCGATATTTGGCAAGGAACCTGGGAATGTTACAGCGTCCAAAACCCTGGAATTAAAGGTGAAGCTCATCCTGTGGTTGCACGTGAGAAATTATCCACTGGATGGGAAATCACTTAGCTGTTGACTTATTGGATGCAGTTGCAGGATTCGATCACGTTGGCCATGTTATTCTTAAGCGTGAGTATTTTTACACAGATTAACGCAATTTAAAGAAAAAAACAACTGGGTCAGACCCAACTCCAGTTGAACTTCCATCATTATATTTGTTTATTTTTAACTTTCGTGGCATAACTATTGAAGCTGATCGTTTAAAGGAGCACGAAATCTCAGAGATTCAGAGGAGATGTCGAGTAATAACAATCACACCACACAGAAAGGATATTGATTTGTCTCATGTTTCTGATGTGCCAAAGTTCAGTGAGAAATTATTCAAACTCCCGCCATTTGAGCTTCCGTCTAAGCTGCAGTTATTATTTTGAATTATTATAATTTAAAGTTAAAATAACCATCTGAAGATTAGTGGAACACATCTTTTTTTCAATTTCAAGAACAGATCATATCTGTTTCTATCCGAGATAGACAATTGGATAATCAAAGATAAATATCATTTGGGAGAGACAGCGACAGACCGAGGGAGAGGGAGAGAGAGGAAGGAGAGAGGGAGAGAGAGAGAGCGAGGTGAAGACAAGCAGACAGAGCACAAAGCAGGTCGTTAACGTCAATAATTTGAAGGTAGTTGTATCAATAATGGAACAAAAGTACGGGTATTTTTGTTGAAATAAAGAAACAAATCAAATAACAAGGACAGAACTAACAAGAAAACTAGTCTCCGTATTGACCACAGTATCCCCCCATTTAGACAGCACGGTCCACCCGGTTCCGCCTTTTGGTTGGAGGTTTCAGACTAAAGTAAAAGCAATAGGGTTGTTGTGGTGGATGATTTTAACTTTCCCTATATTGACTGGGAATCACTGAGTGCTCGGGGTTTGGATGGTGCAGAATTTGTAAGGGACATCCAGGAGGGCTTCCTGAGACAATACATAGATAGCCCAACTAGGGAAGGGGCAATACTGGACCTGGTATTAGGGAATGAACCCGGCCAGGTGGTCGAAGGGGAGCATTTCGGGAAAAGTGACCATGATTCAATAAGTTTCAAGGTGTTGGTGGATAAGGATAACAGGAGTACTCTGGTTAAGGTGCTTAATTGGGGGAAGGCTAATTATATCAATATTAGGCAGGAACTCAGGAATCTAGGCTGGAGGCGGATGTTTGAGGGTAAATCAATAACTGACATATGGGGGGCTTTCAAACGTCAGTTGATAAGAATTCAAGACCGGCATGTTCCCGCTAGGATGAAGGATAAGTATGGCAAGTTTCAGGAACCTTGGATAACAAAGGATATTGTGAGATCAGTCAAAAAGAAAAGGGGAGCATTCGTAAGGGCTAGGAGGCTTGGACCAGATGAAGCCTGTGGAGAATATAAAGAAAGTAGGAAGAAACTTATGCAAGGAGTCAGGAGGGCTAAAAGGGGTCATGAAAAGTCATTGGCAACCAGGATTAAGGAAAATACCAAGGCCTTTTATACATATGTAAAAAGCAAGAGGGTTGCCAGGGAAAGGGTAGGCGTACTCAGGGACAGAGGTTGGAATCTGTGTGTGGAGCCAGAAGAAATGGGAGAGATACTAAATGAGTACTTCTCATCAGTATTCACCAAAGTAGTCGATTTGTCGAGGGAAGAGTGTGTAGATAGCCTGGATCGTGTTGAGATCAAAAAGGAGGAGGTGTTAGGCGTCTTGAAGAATATTAAGGTGGATAAGTCCCCAGGGCCAGATGGGATCTACCCCAGAGTACTGAGGGAGGCAAGGGAGGAGATTGCGGGGGCCTTGACAGAAATCTTTGTATCCTCACTGGCTACGGGTGAGGTCCCAGAGGACTGGAGAATGGCCAAAGTTGTTCCATTGTTTAAGAAGGGTAGCAGGGATAATCCAGGAAATTACAGGCCGGTGAGCCTTACGTCAGTGGTAGGGAAATTATTGGAGAAGATTCTTCGTGACAGGATTTACTACCATTTGGAAGCAAATGGGCGTATTAGTGAGACGCAGCATGGTTTTGTAAAGGGGAGGTCGTGTCTCACTAACTTGATCGAGTTTTTCGAGGAAGTGACAAAGATGATCGACGATGGAAGGGCAGTGGATGTTATCTACATAGATTTCAGTAAGGCCTTTGACAAGATCCCTCATGGCAGACTGGTACAGAAGGTAAAGTCGCAAGGGATTAGAGGTGAGCTGGCAGGATCGATACAGAATTGGCTTGGTCATAGAAGGCATAGGGTAGCAGTGGAAGGGTGCTTTTCTGAATGGAGAGCTGTGACTAGTGGAATTCCGCAGGGATCAGTGCTGGGACCTTTGCTGTTTGTAGTATACATAAATGCTTTGGAGGAAAATGTAACTGAGCTAATTAGTAAGTTTGCAGACGACACTAAGGTTGGAGGAATTGCAGATAGTGAAGAGGATTGTCAAATGATACAACGGGATATAGATCAGTTGGAGACTTGGGCGGAGAAATGGCAGATGGAGTTTAATCCGAAAAAATGCGAGGTAATGCCTGTTAGAAGGTCTAATACAGGCAGGAATTATACAGTAAATGGCAGAACACTTAAGTGCATCGACGGGCAGAGGGATCTCGGTATACAGGTCCACAGGTCACTGAAAGTGGCAACGCAGGTGGATAAGGTAGTCAGGAAGGCATATGGCATGCTTGCCTTCATTGGCAGAGGTGTTGAGTATAAAAGCTGGGAAGTCATGCTGCACCTGTAAAGAACCTTGGTTAGGCCACACTTGGAATATTGCGTGTAATTCTGGTCACCACATTACCAGAAGGATATGGAGGCGTTGCAGAGGATGCAGAGGAGGTTTACCAGGATGCTGCCTGGTCTGGAGGTTATTAGCTATGAGGAGAGGTTGGAGAAACTCGGATTGTTCTCACTAGAGCGACGGAGATTGAGGGGCGACTTGATAGAAGTTTACAAAATTATGAGTGGCATGGACAGAGTAGATAGTCAGAAGCTTTTTCCCAGGGTGGAAGAGTCAATTACTAGGGCACATAGATTTAAGGAGAGAGGACAAAACTATAGAGGAGATGTGTGCGGCAAGTTTTTTACGCAGAGGGTAGTGAGTGTCTGGAATTCGCTGCCAGAGGAGGTGGTGGGAGCAGCTATGATAGTGGTGTTTAAGAGGCAGCTTGACAAATACATGAATACGATGGGAATAGAGGGATACGGACCGCAGAAGTGCAAAATGTTTTAGTTGATGGGCAATATGATCGGCACAGGCTTGGAGAGCCGAAGGGCCTGTTCCTGTGTTGTACTTTTCTTTGTTCTTTTCTTTGTTTGTTCTCTCTCCCGTTTACTCTCTCACTCCCTGTCTCCGTCTTTCTGTCGTGCGTCACTCACTTTGCCTAGCCAGTTATCTTTCTCCCTCCTTCTCTCTCTCGGTATATTTATTTCAATGTTTCTCCTTTCATCTCTGCCTCACTCTGTCTGTTGAACACTCAGTTGTTATTTCCCTCCTTCTCTATATCCGCCCCAGCCCCTTTGGTGACATGTGAAGTGGAAAATAATGGAAATCGTTCTGAGTCCCTGTCAGCACTGCCACAGCCAATGGGTTCCATTACCAATCGGAGCGGGAGGGGATGAGGGGCACGATTAAATTAACATGACTCTGTAATGATGAGATACCTTTAAACATGAACTGAATTCTTTACATTAAGCCCAAAAATTGACTCATGCAGAAATTGACTCTGGTATTCATTCAGAAATCTACAGGTCTCTGCTAACATTGCGGGTTGAAATATCTGAATTTGACCCTAACTTAAAATGACTGAGAAATTTCACTTTTCCTAAGACTGAAACCAATGATTTCAACTGGAGAATCCCGATCGGATCTGGATATATTTTCTCCTTTACTTTCTATGTAAATTCCCGGGCGCTCTTCTGATCCCACTTCTGGTTTTGGCTGGGACACTAAATCCCCGTTACTCGTGTCTGATGATAAACAGATAACACACGATGGGTTTGGCGAAGCAACACCGGTGGTGGAGTTGGGAAATTATACAAAGATGGGGGAATATTGTAGGAAGGTCCCATTATCACTGAACAGTGATGAGGACTTTGACTAAAGCCAGGCAAAGTTTCACCTCCATGGTTCCAGTCTGAACTCCAGAATCAGAAATTTTGACCACTAGGGAATAGAAACTAAAATGTCGCGGAGATCCGAGCGGGCCAGTGGGGCTGTTTTTTCCATTTGTATCTCTCTGAACAAGCACTTCCTGCCGCTGGGGTCCATGATCATTATCATTATCAAGTGATCAGAGAGCGCCCTCTGCTAGACAGCACAAGCCTCACCGGGAAATTCGCACAGATGCAGACAGATCAACACACATTTACAGACAAGTGTGCACAGGCAGATAGCCACAGTGGGTCACCACACAAGAGGTCGTCGCTTTTCTATATTAGTCAAATTGCAGAAACCACGAAAGTGCAATTTGGCTCAAATCATCATCAAAGGCCGATTCGCCATTTTTGATCTCGAGTAATCCAGAAACCCAGGGTAATGCCCGAGGGAACCGGGTTCGAATCATGCCACAGCAAATGGCGAAATTTTAATTCATTAAAAATTTGGAATTAAAAGTCTGATGATGACAAAGAAACCGTTATTGAGTGCTGTCAAACCCCATCTGGTTCACTAATGCCCTTTAGGGAAGGAAAACTGTCGTTCTCACCTGGTCTGGCCTACATGTGACTCCAGACCCACAGCGATGTGGTTGGCTCAAATGCCCTCTGAAATGGCCTAGCAATCTACTCAGTTGCAAACAAAGTCACAAAGTCTCAAAAAATGAAACCAGCGAACCTCCCGGCATCGACCTAGGCACTGGAAACGACAACACAATCTCAGTCCTGTCGACCCTGCAAAATCCTCCTTCCTGACATCTAGGGGTTGGTGCCAAAATTGGGAGAGCGTCTCATGATCTTGTCAAGCATCAGCCTGACACAGGCTGATCATCCTCACGGAATCATGTCCCAGACAACAAAACCACTGGCAGGACAGGTCCAGAAGAGGTGGCAGCATGGTTGCAAAAATTCGAGAGTTGCTCTGGGCGCCTTAACATCGACTCCGCGCCCCATGAATTCTCATGGCATTAGTTCAAATATGGGCAAGGAAACCTCCTGCTGATTACCACGTACCACTCTCCCTCAGCTGAGGAATCAGTGCTCCTCCATGGTGAACACCACTTGGAGGAAGCACTGAGGGTGGCAAGGGCACAGAATGTGCTCTGGGCGAGGTACTTCAATGTCCATCACCAAGAGTGGCTCAGTAGCACCACTATTGACTGTGCTGGCCCAGTCCTAAATTATGTAACTGCTAGACTGGGTCTGCGGCAGGTGGTGTGGGAACCAACAAGAGGGAAAACCATACTTGACCTCATCCTCACCAACCTGCCTGCCGCAGATGCATCTGTCCATGAGAGTGTCGGAAGGAGTGGCAACCTCACAGTCATTGTGGAGACGAAGACCCGCCTTCACATTGACGATTCCCTCCATCTTGTTGTGTGGCACTACCGCCATGCTAAACGGGATAGATTGTGAACAGATCTAGCAACTCAAGACAGAGCATCCATGAGGCTCTGTGAGCTATTAGCTGCAGCAGAATTTTACTCGAACACAATCTGTAACCTCATGGTCCGGCCTATCCCCCACTCTACCATTATCATCAAGCCAGGGGATCAACCCTGGTTCAATGAAGAGTGCAGGAGGGCATGTCAGGAGCAGCTCCAGGCTGCTATAGATAAATAAATAGATAGATAGACAGATAGCTCAGTTTATATTTCCGAAATCCGCAGGCACTTTACTTAATTCTGCTTTCATATATCATTAAGTTAATTTTATTCTTGTTTTGGCAGCTGCTCCTTATCACTCGGACAGATTTCAGACATCGATATATCCGAGAACTTTCAGGCCAGAAATTTGTTTCTTGTGCTGACCATTCTCCAATCAGGCTCCCGCGTGTCTTACCTTCACATACAGAGATGAAATAGTTGATAGAAGATTTAAAGTGTCTGAGGACCGTGAAAAAGGTTCCACCACTCTCACTGTTAACACAGTTCAGCTGTCAGACTCTGTGGCACGTTACACTGCACACAAACACACACACACACACACACACACACACACACACACAAACACAACACACAAACACAACTCGGCCACACACACACACAAATAGAAAAATACCCATCACCCTTCATTCATGGGCCTGTTCAATTGTAATTTGTGTCCGCCTTTGATGATTAGGGAAGTAGGAAGACTGATGGGTATTTACAAAATTGCAATCCAACCTTATAATGGTGGAATTATTAACGTCAATGCAAATGAGCATGCATTGTGTTAATCAATTAGGCACACGAGAGGACTGAGCAAAATAATCTCACAATTTCTGCAAAAGACCAACGGCAGAAAATGAAAAATAATAAACAGACAAGTTGTGCTAATAATAAAATCAAAGTAATAACATGCATAATATTCTGACGTAATAATACTTCAGCAAAATCATGCAACAATATTCGGGTAGAAATTAAGAATCATTGTTTTCCGCAGGTTACCACTGGATGGCGCTCCAGCTCCCCAGCTTCGGCTAAAACTTGCAGAACTGTCAGTTTACCGGTGTCACGGCTCACAGATGGAGATTACAGGAAATATCCTTGTTCCGTGACACTTCACTTCATAGAATGGCACATTTAGGGCAAGAGTTTGTACATAAATTGAAGGTGTTGTGGCAAAGAAGAATTAGAGAGTGGGCTTTGGTACAATGGCACCGGGTAGTCCGAAGAAAAGGGCAAGCAATTTCTTGATCTAAATTGCTGAGAAATGTTGATCACTTGATGACATAATTCATTGTTATTATTGATCACAAATTTATTACTGACTACAAATCATTGTACATTGCCGCCTCCCTCTGTTTAAATAACATTTCCAGCATTACAATATCGACTATATTTGAAAATTAATTAAGACTTAGCGCTTTCTGAGATCCTGAGGATCTAATGTTTGGGTAAAAAGTTGGGGTGAATCTTTTATCAACCTCCGACTGTGCGCTTACCAATTCTGTGTGTGCGTGTGTGTGTGTGCCTGTGTGATTGTGTGTCTGTGTGTGTGTGTGTGTGTGTGCGTTAAAGTAAACCATGTACGCAAGTGTTGCATTATGCATGTTTGTTTATTTCGTATGTCGAGTACATGTGTGTACAAAGCACGAAACACATCATCCTGAATGTTTGCAAAAGCATGTTCATTGTAGTATTACAGTAGATCCTGCCTTATTTCATACTGTGCAAGGCAATGTCTTGGTTTGCCTCACACACAATCCGTTTTCAATTATTATTGTGCTTGAGTGTGTCTCTGTTTACATAATGCAAGTCCCTTTCTCAGTTTTCAGTGAATGATGCCCACTTTATATTTGATTAGCTCCTATCTCTGCTATTGACCTATCAGATCTTGTCCCTATTACATTAAACCACATCAGCTTTGATGAGATTAGATCTTATCCTGTGATTATGTCAGAACATATTTTGGCTCGGTTCATGTTGCGCTGGACAATTGTTTAGTTCCTATCACACTAGGACTCTCCATGTCGTTGTTTATATTATACCAGACCATGTCATTGTCATTCTGTGATTCAAACCTCCCAAACCCATCCACATTCTCTCGCCAAACATATGAAAATACGACAATGGGACTTAGGAGCAGGAATAGGCTATTCAGCCCTTGGGGCCTAATTCACCATTCCATACGTTACATAGCTCATCTGCTTGTGGTCTCATCTCCACTTTCCCGTCTGCGCCTTAAAACCCCTGTCTATCAAAATACCTGTCTGACTCATGGTATTAGCACAATATAATTCACCCTTGAATACGTTTATTGCTCAGCCTCCACTGCCTTGGAAAGAGAATTTCACATACTACTGACCCTCTGAGAGAAGAACAAATCTCCTCATCTCCATCTTAAAGGTAGGCCTCTTATTCCTAAACTCTGCTCCCTAGCTCTGGTCACTGCCAGTGTTAACATCCTCCTGGTATCCGCCCTGTCAAGACGCACCACAGCCACCCCCCCAAAACCCCACAACGCCACCCCGCCGCCCGCCCCCCCCCCCCCCCCCCCCAAATCCACCCACCCTCCGCCTCGGGATCCTATATGCTTCAGTAAAATCTCCTCTCATTCTTCTAAAATCCACTGACTTTTGATTCAAACTATTCAAGATTTTTTCACAAGATAAGTCCCTCACCGCAAACAACGATGAACAGGTGGATGCTTTTCGGTGATAAGAATGAGATTAGGAACCTGCCACTGCACAAATTTGTTGCAGCGTTTCTCAAAAAAATACACTTTATTCACCGAGAAAGATGGTTCTGGTGGCCTGAGGTCGCGAATATCGCAGTTTATAACCAAAAGGCAAAGGAGCAGATCAGTTGGTCACGGCGTGTGAGCCGGGTCTCTGAAAGGGCAACTCAGGTAGCTTTTGTTACTTGTTCTTAACAAAATGTCGCCTTAGTGTTTGTTAAATTAACTTTTGAAATTTATGAATCAACGTGCGTCCAGCTCCCTTTCAGGCAGCAGAATCCAGATCACAATTCACTGCTTAAAAAACCACTTCCCATTCCATCAAATACTTTGTTTTAAGTGTTAAGGGTAACGTGAGTGGAAATTGTGTCTGTGAAGTGGGAGAAAGAGAGAAAGAAAGCAAGAGAGAAAGAAAGCAAGAGAGAAAGAAAGAAAGATAGAAAGAAAGAAAGATAGAAAGAAAGAAAGAAAGAAAGAAAGAAAGAAAGAAAGAAAGAAAGATAGAAAGAAAGAAAGAAAGAAAGAAAGAAAGAAAGAAAGAAAGAAAGAAAGAAAGAAAGAAAGAAAGAAAGAAAGAAAGAAAGAAAGAAAGAACGAAAGAAAGAAAAAGAAAGAAAGAAAGAAAGAAAGAAAGAAAGAAAGAAAGAAAGAAAGAAAGAAAGAAAGAAAGAAAGAAAGAAAGAAAGAAAGAAAGAAAGAAAGAAAGAAAGAAAGAAAGAAAGAAAAAGGAAAAAAGAAAGAAAGAAAGAAAGAAAGAAAGAAAGAAAGAAAGAAAGAAAGAAAGAAAGAAAGAAAGAAAGAAAGGTAAAGAAAGATAGAAAGAATTAAAGCTGAAAAGAGGGGAGCTCAGGATTTGCCAAAGTGCTTTCCCGCCAGTCAAGTTTCTCCCCCAGTGTAATGTGGGAAACACGTCAGCAAATGTTCACAGAGCAAGATTTCACAAAGGTAATTGGAAAAATAATCAGGTCGCTGGTTTCAGTGATGTTACATGAGAGACAATTATTGTAGGAACCTGGGGAAAGCTCTTCATGCTCATTTTTGAAATTGCGACCGTGGGGAATTGGCACTCCATCTGAGAGGGCAGATACTCACAGTGATTTAGCGTCTCAACCAGGAAGGCAGCAAGTGCGATAGTTCAATATTCATTCAGGGCCACAGGGGCACTGCGGGCACTGGAGTATGGGCCTGACATCTCTGAAGTAAGGGAGCTACAGCCCAGGGCTTACAGGTCCTGGAGAAAGAGAGAGCGAGAGAGAGAGAGAGAGAGAGGGAGACAGAGAGAGAGAGAGAGAGAGTGCGAGAGGGAGAGAGAAAGCGTGAGAGAGAGAGAGCGACAGAGAGGGAGAGAGAGGGAGAGAGTGAGAGAGAGGGAGAGAGCGAGAGAGAGAGATAGTGCGAGACAGAGCGAGAGAGGGCGAGCGAGAGAGGGAGAGAAAGAGAAGAAGAGATGAAGAAAGAGAGAGAGAGAGAGTGCTGCTACATACTGAACCACTGTGTTGGAAGTGAATTAGTACGAGGATGTTTTACGGTGTTTTAACTGTTTGAAACAACCAGTGACCGTGGTGAAAGGACACATCAACACATTCTTCAGCTCTTCCCGGAATTTGCTCTGGGCCACTGCGTAGATGAAGACATTGTTGCAGGAACTGACTAACTGGAGCATGTTGGTTGTCTCCTGAAGGATGTACTGCGGGTCATTGAAATCCAGACTGGTGATGTAGCCCTCGCCTGTGATCCGAACGTAGAGGAAATGTCCGAGATAGATGGCCCACAGGAGGAGGAAGCTGAGTGAAATTGCGAAAAGCAGAACAATGGACCTCTTGCGATTGACCATCTCCGCGTCTCCATGTCTCGCGGCGCCCCGGAGCCTCCTGCGGGCTCTGCTGGCCACTGAGATGTGCCTTACGGTCAGGGCGTTGAGCAGTAGAATGAGGAAGAAAGGGAGAAAGGGGGTTAAAATGTGGTCCAGCCACTCGAAGGCCTTCCAGATGGGCAAAGTGTAATATGTGGACTTGTGGGCACAGTACCAGGGAACCCCGTCCAGGATGAACAAGGGCTGGTAGCTGAAGTAGTATGGGATGTTCCTCACGCAGCTCAGGGCACTGACCAGTCCTATAACCAGCAACGCGGTTTTCTCGGTGCAGTATCTGGCCTTCAGGCTCTGACAGCAGATGGCCACGAAACGGTCGATGGTGAAGGCCACAGTCAGCCAGACTGAGCCATCCCGGGTGACAAAGACCAGCACATTGCTGAGTGTGCATGCGGGAGTGGTGGACATGACACTGTCCTGAAAGTAGATGCGGCCGATCCGGTTGAGGATGACGGCGGTGATGATGACCAGGAGATCGCTCACTGCTATCGCCACCAGGTAGTAGCTGATGCACCGGGAAAGTCCACACCGTCCTCTGGATAAGATTACGATCCCCAGCAGGTTGGCTGTGAGAGATCAGGAGAGAGAGATGTTACTGAGCGGACTCCAAACACCAGCTACTGCCTCATCCGACCAGTTACTATACCCCGCCTTGATCCGCCCCTCTGCCATCTCCAGACTCCAGCTGTTTCAAAGCCTTTGGTCAGTGTTCGGTATCCAATGCTGCACCAAACACTTGTCAATGCAGACGGCATTTCAATCGGTCCCCGCCACAAATTCTGCTCTGTGACCACTGAGCCAATCCCAAGGCCTAGCTATCCAAATTAAGATCATCCGAAATGTGTGCTGCCGGTGGTCTAAGTCAAAGCAATACCCATCCATCCATTAAGCCTATGCTCGCTGACATAGTTTGGGTCTCAGGCGGCAACGTCTCTGTTTTAATAATTTCCCCCTACCAATTTTGGAATCGCTCCGTTTCCTCGCCTCTCCCAAACCCTCTACAACTACAAGTATCTGAGATCTCAATGTACGTCCTATTCTGCTCTCTTGTTCATCCCTTAAATTAGCCTTTCCATTAGTAGCGGTTATGCCTGTAACTGCTGAGGCCCTCATCTCTTTAATTCCCTCTCTCAACTGCTCCCTTTCTCATTCCTTCTTTAGGACGTTCCTTACAACCAAAATCTTTTGTCAAACTTTGGGTTAAATATCTCTTCCTGGTGTTTGGTATTAAATGTAATTGTTCAGGCTCCTGTGAAGCATCCCCACCATACGCGCTGCAGTGACTGAAGAAACAAGCGCAACTCCACCTTTCAAGTGAGAAATAAAGATGAGCGATAAACGTTGACCTTGCCGGTTACACCCACACCCCGCGGATGATTAAAACATATCATTATTCAAAATGTGCAAAACTAATTAGCAACAAGAAGTACATAATAGATAAACAATTTCAAATCTCCACTAACATATTTCAAACTTTTCCACAATGAATTGCTAAGGCTACATTAACAATCGGGATTGTCCAGTGGGAACTCACTGTACTGTAACTATAATATTCTTTCACAGGTTGAAAAGTACATTAGTGCAATTACTAAACTTATTTTTATTTTGCAATTCATCTAATATAATGATTTCACTGTAATTAGTTTTCTGATGCTGTAATAAAATATGTGCACGAAAATATATGTTCCTACACTGTGATATGCTATTATTCCGCTCAACACTTAAAACACTAGATTGTATTTGACGACCTCAAAATAAGTGTTCAACGATAAAACAGGTTAATGTTCATGCAAAGCCACACATTACAATTCATATTTCAGCAATCCAATAAACGCTATTCCTATAAATCAATTGATTGATACCTTGTAATGCTGCACAATGCAAATACAAGTTATGCTCTATAATTCACCATAACACAGTATAATTCCATATAAGACATCGGAACCCGGTTGAGGCCCTTAACAAACTGACAGCACTGAATATTACAGAAAAAAATCATCCGGATCCTGAAAGGGACGAGACAAACTTTCTGGGGATTTGCAAAAAACCATAAATAATTTATTTGAGATCCATCACTTACCAGGGGCACCAATAACAGCGAGAATTGGATAGCAAATGGCAAAGAATAGGCCTTTCGCTGGCCCGTGCATCGTCTCTCAGAAATGAAATGGATTCCCGAAGCTGTGTACTTTAGTTCTGTGAGGCATTCAAAGCGTCCCTCATTTATTCCGAATGAGAGTCTCTAGAGGGGCAATTAAGTTACAACATGCACTTTAGTTACAGTTCAGTAAACAAACAGATTAACCCACGGTTTCATGCCTCCCATTCGTAACATTGGCAAGGTAGATGATGGGCGAACTGTTTGTTGCAAATTCTGCGTTGCCCCCTGTCCACAAACCAGGCCTTTGCACCGACATCAAGTGGAGCCGCTGATGAAACATACTGACTTGGGTCCTATCTCTAACCAAAACACGTCTCTTCCCATGACTGCCACTACGCTGGGCCGCGTTTGTGTGATGCTTCACCCCATCATCACTGCCTCGCCCCTCTTGCTCAAACAATAATACTCGTGTCATGCAAGACAATTGTAGAAAGCCATTCATATTGCAAAAACAGAAGGATATTTAACGTATGAGAGTGCACAAGAGAAAGTGGGAGATAAAAGAGAAAGACTGATATAGAGAAAGAACAAAAAAGAAAGGGAAGAGTACAAATATGGAATATAAGTGAACGAAAGAACGAATGACAGAAATCAAGGAAACTAACGCCTGGTGTTTGTCATTCTGTGCCCGCTGTTCCTCGCATTACTACACAATAATTCTCGGATGTGGGAATCGCGAACAAGGCCGGCATTTAGTGCAAATTTCTCGTTGCCACTGAGAAGGTGGTGTTGAGCAGCCTTCACGATTCACAGCAGCTAAATGTGTACCCACAGTGTCTTTAGCAAGGGTGTTACAAAATTAGACCGCAGGGACAATGAAAGACCAGCAACAGATTTACAAGTTGGAATGGGATATGGTTTGGAGGGGATAGCGGATGTTTCCCCAGGCACCGGCTGTCCGTCTGTGTGGTTGAGATCATTGGTTTGGAAGATACTTCAAAGAAGGCTTGGTGTGTCCCTGCAGCCCATCCTCCAGGCTCCACATGCTCCAGCCACGATTGGGAGCATCGAGCTGTGGCGTGTTATTGTGGGAGGCTCAGTTCAGGATGTTAATGGTGGAGAATTCACTGTAGGTCATGCCATTGAATATCAAGTGGACGTGGTCGTGCTGCTCCTAATCGAGGTAATCAATGTCACCTCAGATAATTGTATTTTACTAGATTGTTGACAAATGGGGTGATTCGGCAGGTCAGGCAAATGGAAATCTTATCTCGGACGAGATTCTGGCGGAATTAGGCCTGAGAATATTCTGAGCTATATTTGCTGCTCCCGGTTAATATAAGAATTAAGTTTATACTGGCCTGGTCCCTCCATTTGTTATCACTACACTGGACCATTCTTCTGTTGATATTTCACAAGACTCTGTCTCACTTATTAATGCACTAGGCCAGCTCCGCTTATAATACATGCTTCCCTATCGCAGTTATTTCTGCATTACTCTCTGTATACAACACGGGCCTCTTTTTCCGTTAATATAATATGAAGCGCGGCTTCCGTTATTACTGTGGTGGATGGATAATTTGCTTATATCACAATGCTGGTCTAAATTATTCCAGCATTGAGCTCGTTTCGCTTTCGGCGGCACCAGGTCCTGCCTGAGTTACTCCTGCTGCAGGATATTTCTCGGTTGAAATCATTAACGAGTTTGCCTTTAATTTTACCGTAAAACTCGACTCTGATGGGATTTAAATCCACAACCTTTGAAAGTCTGAGCTACCAAAGACCAGAAGTCCAATGCGCTGTCTATTGCGCCACAGAGCCACAACTGATGGCGCTGACGAACGATAATTGATTATATAAGAATATTTTTACTTTGTTTAGAATAATTTTATATTACATGAGGCCTTGCGCCAGATTTACTGCATAACAACATGTCATTATTTATATTACATCAGATGTGTCGAGATTTATAATACGCTACACCCTGTGTCTGTTTATATTACACCAGACCATTCCCCTGATTCGATCACACGAGTGTCTGTCTCGTCCAATGGAAATATGTGTAAAAGGGGAAATTCGGTCTTTTGGCGAAGAAAGTCGCCATATTGCAATCGTGCATTGAAAATATCGGTCAAATGTGATCCATTTCGATGCGCTTAGCGTTCATTGTAGCAACTTTTAATATGGCAACAGCAAGTGAATCGCCGCCACAAGAAACTTCAATATAGCTGTTCACTCCACTCCACCAGCAGAGGCATATTGGTTTTTTCTTCATTGCCAGTTTCTTGTTAAATAAGTTTACAATTTCCGATTGAAAACTTCTCAGAATTTTTAACTTTAATATTGGCTCTACCGCACTTAATTCCGCTTGACCTCTTACCCCTCGTGGTTTGCTCTGAGACAATCCTCTGAGTGAAATTCACTCGGTAAGTGGACATGGTTGCGGAGAGAATTCTGAGTCATTGTCGAGAAATTCCGCGGCCTGTAGCAGAAGATGTTCATCAGGTGGCGACAGTGATCTTACTGACATTCGAATTGGAGAGAAGCCAATTTGTTCAGCACACAGGAGAACGCAATATCATATTGCTACTGCTCATCTTAATTTGAGCTGAGTATCTTTCGTTAAAAATTATCTGAAGGAGATACACATTTTGAATTGATTTGAATCGACACTTTCCAAAGAATGTCACAATCTTGGAACAGGTTGAGAAGAAATTTACGGGAATTGTACCAGGGATGAGGGGCCTCAATTATATGAAGAGATTAGAGAAACTGGGATTGGTCTTCTTGGAGCAGAGAATGTCAAAGTGTGATATAATAGAGGTGTTTAAATTTACGAAGGCTTTTGACAGAGCTGTTGTTGTGGTATTAATTCCACAGGCAGGAGGATCCATAGGCAGAAGAACCAGAGTTGTCAACAATTCGAATAAGTGAATATAGAGTGATATTGGATCTTTTAATGGAGCGATTGTTATGAGCTAGAGTGTACTTCTGGAAAGGAAGATAGAAGCATATTCATTTGTAACTTTCATCAGGGAAACTTGTTTATACTTGAAGTTGAAAAAACATGTGCAGGGCTTCACAGAAAGAGTAGGAGAGCAGAGCTAATTGGAGAGCATTTCATAGAGAGCGGGCACAGTTCTGATGGAATGAACAGTCTCTATCTTTGCTGTAAGCTTCCATCATTTTATGCATTGAAGTTGCACTAATCATTGACCTTGGCGTTGTTCTTTTTATTATTAAAAGTAACTGCATAACCGAAAGTCATGGTAAAATTGTAGGTATTACGTATTGCATGAACCCGTTCAGCAGTTTAGTAGCTAAGGTGACTTGACTCTGATTTCAAAACCAGCAGATTGTGGATGGCAACTCAACTACAGAACCTGAACATAATTACCAGACTTGTAATCGGGGTAATGAAAGGTCATTTTCTTTTCGGGACATCATGAACCACTAATCCCATTTCAACCCTTGTCTGCTGAGGTGGGCCCTGCACTATATCCTGGTCGATATTCCTTCCTTCAACCAAAATAATCAGAGATACATTATTCTGATGCGAGACCCTTTGCTCCACCGCTGGAACTTCTGTGCTCAAATCAGAAACGTTTCTCTGCAATTTGTTGCACTTTAAATCCATTTTGGCTTCCCACAGAACGCGATGGGGTGGTAGGTCAGTCTTTGTTGATCTGATAACGTGATAAGCAATAACTTTCAACGCCATTTTCACAGTGGTTAGGCGGCAAACGTCGGATCAGTGCTGAAAATAAACGCACGTGTAGAAATGACAAGGCAGATCTGGACTGGTGCTATGGCAAACTGTAAACACCTAGTGGCAGCTAAAGGGAGTTTCTGTTCATCGTCCACGAAGTTCTATTTCTGTTATTACTGCACTGGAGTAGATCATCATTTGTTTCAGTTGCACTGCATCATATAATGTTTTAATGTTGTACAAGACATTGTAACATTAATTACTGCACCAAACTACGCCTTCTATTTGATGGAGAAATAATGAGACAGTTCTACATAAAAAACTTAAGAAAGAGGAATATATTAGGTTATCGATCCTTCAAGTCTTCACCACTGAGCAATAAATACATGGCTGATCTTCTGCATCAATTTCAAAATCCTGTACTTTCCCTGTGTCCTTTCCTTCTCTTTATATCCGAAAGTCTGTCGATCTTTACATTTTATATATGTAAACACTAAGCATTCAATGGGGTGCAGAAACCTCAGTCCTAAATGTTCGACCCATTATTCTGGGAATGTGAACCTCAATTCTAGATTCCCCAGCCAGGGTAAATTCCTCCCAGCATCTATTCTATCAATACCCTTAAGAATTTCCATCGAATATGCGCACAATCGGATTCACCTCCCCTCATGGAACAAACACCTCATGCCAGGAATCAATCTAGTCAACCTTTGTCGCACTCCCTCCAAGACTAGCATATCCTTCCTCAGCTAAGGAGACTAAAACTGTACACAGTACTCTAGGTAATCTCACCAAGGCCCAATATAATTGCAGAAAGACTGCTTAACATTTGAACTATCATTCACTGTTAAGAAAGGCTAACGCACCTTATAGTTTCCTAATTTATTGCTGTGGCAGCATGTTAACCTCCTGTGACCTACAGAGCACACAGCTCCCACTGATTGCCAACATTTCCCAGTCTCTCATAATTCGCAATATCCTGTTCTCTTTTTTCAAATTTTCCCTCCTAAAGTGTGTAATTTCACAATTGGTCAATCTTCTATGGTTTTTCCACTCACGTAATCTGTCGGTATTCCTTCTCAGAATTTTAGCGTCTTCCTCATTACTTATGTTTCTAGCTAACTTGTAACGTAAATTAACCAGTTTCGTTGTAATCTGCGTCCACCCGGTGCCAGTGGACCATACCTTTGATTCTTAGTGCAGAACTTGGGAAACCTGTCCAGTTGTACAAACAACAACAAGAGAAGAATGCAATAATAGAGTCAGCAACGCACGTTTTAACTGCTGCGAGTTAGGAAGGTACCTTGGAAAACTAAATAGGCCTTGAACATTGCTGAAAAAAGGGAAATGTTGTCGAAGCTTTTGGTCTCGCACTTAGCAGGACAGATTCTTGTTGCGTATCTGTCCTGATGAGTGCTAGGCGAAAAGCTGCGACAGCATGTCGCTTCTATCGGCAATACCTCCGTGTCTATTACAGTAGGACTTTTCTATTTAAAAAGGCACTAAACCATGCCGCTCGTTTTTAAAGGAGGTCCTTTCTCAGTTTTTACCGCACCAGACAATGACTCCAATCAAAAGCACAATACTGCTAACGCTAGAAACCTGAAATAAAGGCAGAAAACGCTGGAATAACTCTGCAGGTCTGTCAGCATCTGTGGAGATAGAAACAGAGTTAACGTTTCGAGTCCGTAGAGTTTCGAGAGCTGCAGAGTTTTTCCACTATTTTCTGTCTTTATTTATTATTAAAGCCTCCGATAATTTCTGGACAGGCCATGCTTCTGGTAATATAGCACTGAGTCCTCTGGTATTACAGCACGAGACTCGGATTCTACTTATATCACGCTCGGCCCGGCCAAATTTGCTACTGCACCAGGTTATAGCTCTTTTTAATTTACATCCTGCCTTTGTTAGTTGTAAACTAAAGGAATGTCTCTTTGCAGATTATTCCAAGCTTTATCTCAGATATAATTACACTGGATGCTCTCTCTGTCTATTTTACCCAAGGCCTTTGTCTCACCTCATATCACGCTAGATCACGTTTCTGTTTATATTACTTGACAATATGGCATTGTTTTATTTCTACAGACCGTGTCTCAGTTTTGCATTGCACTAGGTCCTCGTTCGGTTATTACTGCACTAGATGACACATCCAGTGCATATTTCACTGGACCCCGTCTCTGGCCTCTTTGCACTAGCGTCTATCTCATTTCCTTCTGCTGTAGAACATGTGTCTATGTAAATTCAGATAGGCCCTCTCTAAGTTATTACTCCGCTCGACTATGTCTCTGTGTGCATGAGAGGAGAAACGGCATCAATTATTACTGCAGCTGAACATATACCTGTTGACATTACAGTAGGCCAGGTCTTAGATATTAAGGCGTTAACTTATGCTTCGGCTATTTTACACTAGTGGCTGATTCAGTTACTCGTGCAGTCGGCCATCTCTTGTTTTATGTTAAAGAAGACGCTGTTCCCGTTTACATTACGCGAGAACTTGACTCTTCGCATGTTACTCTTGGCTCTGTGTTCGTTATTATTTGACTGGATCAGGCCAGTCTTTATAATACTTGAAACCCTGCCTAGTTACTACTATACTAGAATCTATCGCTGTTCATACTACACAAGATCCCATCTCTGCTTATGTTACACTAGATGCTGATCTGTATATTATATTCTTTTTATTCATTTTTGGGATGTTTTTTGGATAGGCCAGCATTTATTACCCATCCCTAATTGCCCTTGTTCAGAGGGCATTTAAGAGCCAACCACATTGCTGTGGGTCTGGAGTCACATGTAGGCCAGATCAGGTAAGGACAGCAGATTTCCATCCCTAAAGGAAGGAAAGGGCATTATTGAACCAGATGGGGTTTTTTTACAACAATTGACAATAGTTTCATGAGAGCGATCTTGCAAAAAAAAAGCAGTTTATCATCCGAGTAATTTCATTGAATGAAAATATTTTTATTATTTCATAATAATATAACATACAGATTAACCATCTGCACAAAAAATAAATCTCACATGGAAAGGATCTTTCCTCTTGCGGGAGAATCTAGAACTAGGAGTCACTGTTTAAAAATAACGGGTTTCCCATTTAAAATAGAGATGAGAAGAATTTTTTTCTCTCAGAAAGTAGTGGGTCTTTGGAACTCCCTTCCTCAAAGGGCAGGGGAAGCAGGGTCTTTGAATGTTTTCAAGGCAGAGTTAGATCGATTTTTGATAAACAAGGGAGTGAAAGGTTACCGGGGGTTAGGAAGCAGGTTACAGCCAGATCAGACATCAGCATGTTGAATACCATTGCACTGTCTGACTGTCTGTAATAACCATGTTCAAATGTATGTAGTGTCCATTGATTGGATGGAAGCACCTCATGATCTATGTGGAAAACTGGAATATGATTGCACTTTTTGTGATGGCCATTTTGGAATGCTTTGTAATGTTCTTTCAGCTATTTTATGAATAAAGTATATTTTTTCCAAAAAAGGAAATAACCCGCTTCCTCTCAACTGGCTTTGGAAACCTTTACAACGAGTCGCCTCTCGAGGGCAGTACCAGTTTGCGGTATATAAACAGAAAATTCTGGACATACTCGGCAGGCCGGGAAGCATCGGTGCAGAGCGAATCAGAGTGAAAGTTTCATGTCCGCGACATTTCACCTGAACTCAGTCTGAGGAGTTGCTGGTTTCTGGTGAAAGGTCACAGACTGGAACCTTCACTCTGTTTCTGGTTGTATTTCCAGCATTTTCTGCTTGTGTTTCGATTTTGGTTAACTTTCTGCTACAAGACACAAGAGGGGAGGGGAAAATATCACCCGCAGGACAATCGCAGGCGCATTCTTTTAGATAACTATTTGGTCACAACTTGGGACGAGAGTAAATATGCCCACATTGCGGACATTTCAGTTTAAGGGCGGATTTTGCTGTATAATTATACTAATGTTCTTTAAGAATCGTCACACAACGGCATAAAATAAACACTCAGGATCTCTCTCGGTTCCCTGGGACACAATCAGACAATGATGCTCCCCACGTAGCAAAGACCGCACTGACTAAATGCCCCCTCAGTCCGACACTCTCTGCTGTGACCATCAGTATCTCTGATGAAAGATCCTCTCTATTAGCCTTTACTAGACAACCCGCGGCAGCCCTGCCCGTCTCTCCCATTAGCTGTTCATGCTCTGAGCCTCCTGGCCCGCCTTGTGCTATCAGAGAGATTGCTGCAGCTCTCCCGGAACTGTAACCAGAAGCGAGGTTTTTGTACAGTGACTGCCGCGTTTTGTCTCAGTGTGGGGCTCAGCCGCACAGTAATAAACCGCGGCATCGACGTTCCCCGTGTCTACAATGAGCAATTGGCCGCGTTTCTCCGACTCGGACAGATTCAGTTCAAATCGTTGGCTTCGCCCTTTGCCGGTCGATATCTGCCTTATAATCCACTCCAGTCCCTGACCAGATTTCTGTCTGTACCAATGCATCACGTAGAAGTCGGAAAACTCGTTGCTGCAGTCCATCTGCACCGAATCCCCGCTCTGGACTCTTTCCGAAGCGGGAGATTGAAGCACACGGTCCGAGAGACATCGACCTGGAAAAATATTAAGGTATGAAACACTGGAACAGCGAGATTAATAATGAAAAACTCACTCTGGGTCATTGGGTCCCTGTCCTGAGCCGACTTGTTCGCATCGCCAGGATGACGGATAATAGCTTTAACTGTGCAACAAAACACAGGTTTGCTATGAGAATGTCAATACGAAAACGGGACACAACTCACAACAGAAGGAAAGGAATCGTGTCAAGAGATTAAAATGTAGGCTGATTAAAGTCAATGATGGATATTGAATGTCTACGCCACATATTTATTTTTCCCGCTCCTAATTGGCTGGAAATTAATATTGTTCGCCGGATATAAGGAGGCGGGTTGTTGGTCCGCTGCTCATTTCCCCCGCGGTTCACGTCTGAACCGATCAGTTGTCTGAAGACCAGCAGCTTCTTCCGCTCCGGGTGGAGGGAAGTGAGGCGAAGCACATCTATTTATGAAAGTCACTTTCGTAAGCGACCAACCCGACACTATTTCTATTTCTTTGTCCATAACAAGCTTAAATTGTACCATGTTGTGTTCGCTATCACTAAAATGCTCCCCCACCACCACCTCAGCCACCTGTCCGGCTTCATTCCCCAGAATTAGGTCCAGCAATGCGCCGTCCCTTGTTGGACCCTTTACATATTGACCGAAAAATCTCTCCTGTACACATTTCAAGAAATCCACTCCATCCAAGCCCTTAACAATATGTCTATGCGAATTAAATTTGGGAAAGTTGAAATCACCTAATATAATCACCCTATTGTTATTGTTTTTACACACCTCCACAAATTGCGCACATATTTGCTCCTCAATATCCCTCTGACTATCTGGGGGTCTATAATAAACATCTAACAATGTGGCTTCCCTTTTTTTATTCCTAAGCTCTACCCACAAATCTTCATTCGATGCCCCCTCCAAGATATCATCTCTCTTTACTGCAGCAACTGACTCCTTAACTAATAATGCAACACCTCTTCCTCTTTTAACCCTGCCCCTGTCTCGCCTGAAGATTTTATATCCCGGAATGTTGAGCTGCCAATCCTGCCCCTCCCTCAACCACGTCTCAGTGATGGCTACTATATCACAATTCCAAGTGTCAATCCTCACCCTTAACTCAGCCGTTTGACATGTAATACTCCTGGCATTAAAGTAGAGGCCATCTAGCCTTGACTTACTCACTTGAAGCTTAATGTAGCTGTTCTCCCTCTGACTTGATTGTTTTACTGTATTATGATGCGTCCCTATTCTTTCAAAATTGTGTGTCACCTCCCCCTACCGAATTAGTTCAAACTCCTCCCAACAACACTAGAAAACTATCCCGCAAGGATGTTGGCCCCGCTCTGGCTCAGATGTAAGCCGTCGCGCTTGTGCAGGTCCCACCTTCCCCAGAAAAGTTCCCAGTGATCCAGGACCTAACCCCCCCTCCTGCACCAACTCTTAAGCCACGTATTCATCCGCGCTATTCTCCTATTTCTGAGCTCGCAACACGTGGCACTGGGAGTAATCCAGTGATTACAACCCGAGAGGTCTTGCTTTTTAGTCTACTGCCTAACTCCCTGAAATCTTGATGCAAGACATCATCGCTCTTTCTACCTACGTCATTGGTACCAACTTGCACCATGACCCCTGCCTTATCCCCCTCCCCTTTCAGGATGCCCTGCAGCCGTTCAGTGACATCCCGGACCCTGGCACCAGGGAGGTAACACATCATCCTGGAGTCACGTTGACGGCCACAGTAGCGCTTTTCTGTTCCCCTGACTATAGAATCCCCTATTACTGTTGCTCTTCCTCCCTTCCTCCTCGCCTGTACAGACAGGCTGCTTGTGGTGCCAGAAGCTTGGCTCTGTCTGCACTCGCTGGAGGAGCCAGCGCCCTCATCAGCCTCCAAAATGGAATATCGATTTGCGAGTGGGACCCCAGGGGACTCCTGAACTCCCTGCCTGTTTCTCTTGGACTGCCTGATGGTCACACATTCCCTTCCTCCCTCAAGTCCCTTCAGCTGCTGTGTGACCACCTCTGTAAACGTGCTGTCCACGATGCTCTCAGACTTGCGGATGCTCCACAGTGTCCCCAGCCGCCGTTCCAGGTCTGAAACCCGAGATTCCAGGAGCTGCAGCTGGACACAACTCCTGCACACATGCTAGCCCTGGGCACTGGAAATGTTCCCGGCTTCCCACATGGAGAACGAGGAGCATTTCACGGCTTTGTGCTCTCCTGCCATGTTATATCCCTTTGAATTAAACCTTTTAAATCAGTCACTCTAGGGGCCTTCTTCCTGATCCTTGTTACTACAGAATATACAAACTACAAACGACAAAACGGCCTTAAACTATAAGCGATAAACATAGTAAATACTTATGCGACCTTACCCACCACTTACCAGTCATTCCTTTCCCTTGTAGCCTCTACTGCTGCAGCAGGGTAAGGCCACTCTCTGAAGATTTAAGAAGTTGGATAGCAAAGGTAAAATGCAAAGCCCACCTCTTCCCCTCTGCGCCGTATTCCCACTGTGCATCAAATTGCCAATACCTGCACTCAATCTGGCTGTGCCTCCCTCAGGATGACGTCTCTCCCCTGTTCTTGTGCAAGCACACTGTAACTCTTTTGAGTACATTCACATTTCTTGGTTTCCAGGAGTGGGACATGAACCCACAACCCTCTGATGCAAAGGCGAGGGTGCTATGAACTGAGCCACAGCTGATTCTAAATAGTCGATTTCTTAATTAGAGCTGAGGTGAGCTGAGATGACTCGCACTAGTTAAGCTTCAAATAGTAATCAACACCTATTAAGGCCTTAATCGAGCTTCAAGTGATTGACAGTTAACTGTCACACAGTCAGTTGAATCAGCTCCCCTACCCACCTTTTAACTGGACTACTGTAATTACAAAAATTAAAGAGAAATTAACGAGAACGACTTACCAGTTCAATTCCCAATGTGCACCAAATTACCAACACCCACATTCAATCTGGCTGTGTCACACTCAGGATGAGGTCACACACCTCTTCGTGTGCAAGCACCATGTTCAGGTTTTTGTACAGATCTGTCCGTGTCCTCTATCACTGTGTGTCTGTAATCCCACCATGTTCAGGTTTTTGTACAGCTCTCTCAGTGCTCTGTATCACTGTGTGTCTGTAATCCCACCATGTTCAGGTTTTTGTATAGCTCTCTCCGTGCTCTGTATCACTGTGTGTCTGTAATCCCACCATGTTCAGGTTTTTGTACAGCTCTCTCCGTGCTCTGTATCACTGTGTGTCTGTAATCTCACCATGTTCAGATTTTTGTACGGCTCTCTCCGTGCTCTGCATCACTGTGTGTCTGTAATCCCATCATGTTCAGGTTTTTGTACAGCTCTCTCCGTGCTCTGTATCACTGTGTGTCTGTAATCCCACCATGTTCAGGTTTTTGTACAGCTCTCTCCGTGTTCTGTATCACTGTGCTGTGCGCTGACTCAGTGCACAGTAATACACAGCGGAGTCGCTCAGTTGTAGTTTGGAGATATTTAACCGGCTGATTTTCTCGGCAGGGTTGATAGAAGCAGAAATTCTCCCCCCGGCAGCGTTTTCTTTATTCTCCTCTCCTGAAGTGTGTCTCTGAAGCAGATATTCCGGAGCCTGACCGGGAGACTGACGGTACCAGTGTACTGTGTACTGACAGAACCCTGAATATTCACATCTTAAAGTAACGGTGTCACCGGCAGGAAAGGTTTGTACAGGCGGAGTCTGGGATATCATGGAACTGGAATCTGGAGGATAAAAAATGAACATTATCTTTTAGTTTTGCCACTGTTTGTCCTGGTAAATATGTCAATCGCGTGAATAGCTCTGCTTTTTGCAGTAATTTTATTTGCTGGAAGCCTGTTTGAACCGTGTTCACTCTTACAAAATTATGATGACGTGGGGAATGAGGTGATATCTTATTTTACATGGCGAACTCTTCCGATTAGGACTGCACTGTCTGAACTGGTGTTGGGTACAGATTCCATTGTAACTTTCAAACGGGTAATGGGTCTGTTCTTAATGTGAATAAAAATATAGAGCTATGGAGAAAATTCATGGGCAGTGGGAACAATTAGATTGCACTTTTAAAGGGTCAGCGCCTACACGATGGGCCGAATGTCATACTTCCGTGCCGTATGATTCCATTAATTATATTACATTCCCGTTTCTATTTTCCCTGGTGAGAGACAAACCTGAGGGAACATTTTATGTTCAACGAGGCAACCAGTTTCCAAAAAAAAACATGTTTGTCGGAGAGGAACACAGCTGTGCACAGCAAGATCCAACACAAACTGATGGGAATCATCAGCACCGATTGGGCAAAACCGAGAGTGAGCACCAGTGGTCAAAGGTCAATCATTTCCTGCGGGTTAAAACTACTCGGGAATTTCTATCTGCCTTTTGCTCTATTTCTCTCTGTTCTATCAATAGGGTCCTATTTTCTCCAGTTCAGCTTAATTTCAAATATGTGCAATTAATTTCATTTTATTTCTTCAATTTCACATTCCCTTTATTTCACATTTTCTTTGTGCTGTTTGTGCTTTCTGCAATCGTGGGAACTTGCCCCCAAGTCTCTAAGTTGTCGGTTGGGTTCAGTCTGTTCAGTTTCCGCAGTGGTTTTACTGTTACTCACTGGCAACTGCCTCTTCTGGCTCTCTGACAAGTTCAATTCTTCCCGCCCACTGACTCATCCTCTCTCGGGTTCACTGGGTGGAGCTTCTCTCAATTTTACATTATCGAGGAAGAAGAATGCGGAAGAGGAATGGGCCATTCAGGCTGTGTATATAATCAATTCCAGCCTAACCCCAACAGGAATCTAATTGACCATTTGCACCCAGCTCCCTGTATGGGTCTGTTCCGTTTTCCCTCCTGTATTTTCAAGTGTTCAAATTAATATATCAATACCAACTGCTCCAACCACTCCCTGAGGCAGAAAGTTCCACATTCCGACCTGCCTTTGTTTAAATTCATTTGTCTTAAATGATTTATTTGTTTTGTTCATGAATGTCATATGGTGACGGCTATTGCTTTGGACTCAGCCATAAATGAGCAATTTATCCAAACTAAAACTGTTTATTATTTAAAAGATTTCTATGGATTCTCCTTGTGGTTCTGTTTTCCAGAAAAAAGAGACTCAGCCTGTTCAATCTTCCCAGAGAGATGTGGATTGTTGCTGATTTCTTTTCTCGTGTGTGTAGAAATTAAAGCAGAGAATCCAATCAATAGAAACAGAAGCCGCCATATCACCATTCAAACCTGCTCAGCCATTCAGTAATATCCTGGCTGATTTACAACCTCAACGTCACATTCCCGCACTCTCCCCATATCCCTGATCCTTTTAGCGTCCGAAAACCTATCGAATATTGACTTGAATGCACACAGGTTTTGAACACCCACCTCTCTCTGATTTACAGAATGCCACAGATTAACAACAGTGGTTCTATTGAAGATTTTTTTTCCTTCTCAGTTCTAATGGATGACTCTTTATTCTGAAGCTGTGACCCCGAGTTCTATACTCCTCAGTCTGGGGAAACTCCTACCCAGAATCTGCCCTGTCAAGGCTCTTCAGAGTATTATGTTTTCATGAGATCACCTCTCATTCTTCTAAACTCTAGGAAATATAGACCGAGACGACTAAATCTCTTCCCATTAGACAATCCCTTCATCTCAGGAATCAGTCTGATAAACTTTTGCTGCACCACTTCCAATGCAGATTGATTTCTCTTCTGTAAGGGGACCAAATGTTCACTTAGCATTCCGGAGTGGAGTCTATTTCAGTCCTTCCCTCCATAAACCTCACCCACCAGGGGGTCGGATTGTACTTTGAAAGGCGCCCAGAAGTCATCCCAATCCTTCTCTCCCTTTCGATTAATTGTGTCTTGCTAGTTCTGAATGACCATTCTCCTAGTTTATAATTGTTTCCTTATGTTTCAGTTCTCCTTGATAAGATTAATGCATCACCCTCACTCTCTCACTGCACTGTGTTGCTTTAATTCACAGGAATCAGTGATACAGATAAATTACAGCAATCCCATCTTTCAAATATTTACATTCAATATATAGAAGTGTCTGCAGTTCCAAACTTTCACACTTCGGTCTGAAGACGGGAAAGGAGAAGAGTGATTGGTTCTACGAAGACAATTGAAAGAAATGGCGGGGACAATGTCACTAATTTCAGTCACAGATTGTCCAATTATAAAACTCTACCTGGACCCATATCAGGGACTCTTATATCTGAAGTCCCTTGTGTGACTCGCCCGTTTTTCTCCCGGGTCAGGTATTGAACGAGCCGCTGCAGGTATCCGAACTGGCCGCAGTTGTGTTGAGTTTATTCACCCGGTACCTCATTCACATTGCGCTGCTCGGACTGCAATCTGCTGCCAAGGAGAGAGCTCTGTGACCCCTCTCCCGGGTTCTAAGGGACAGACAGAGCTCCCTCAGTCACATTTAACACCGGGAGTGGAGTCCGGATTGCCGGCAATCTGCTCTCATTAAAAGCGATTCAGAGTGTGAGAGTCTGTGATGTTAATGTTGTCCCCGATGTGCCCGTTAAACCAATAATGGCCCAGATTCCGTCAACTCCCACATCCCCACTCAAACTCCACTGATATCAATAATAAACTGACGGTGAACATTACCCGGGACAGGCTGTAAGTCGGCGGGGTTTGGAGTTACTTACCGGCTGTGACAGTCACCACTGTCCCGGATCCATCCGCATAATCAGTATACCACCACAGTGACACCGCTCTAATCTCCCCGGTACAACAACCACCGACACCTCAACCCGCCGGGAAATCTTCATCAGACAGTAGCAACTGCCCAAATATTCAGTGGATTTAAATAAATAAACAATATTCAAACTTTCAAAGTCTCTGTCGGTTCAAACTGTTCTTTGTGAGGCCCTGAGCTCCGAGTAAATGGGCCCGGGAACGAGATGTTCGCTTGATATAAACCGAGAAAAATATCAAAGAAAGATAACTGAATGGTGGAAATTACAATGAAATGTAACCAGATTACAGCGAAAATAACATCAACCCGACAATTCCCTATCCGGGCCCGGAGAATTTATATTGCGATCGTGGAGAGGTATTTGCTCAGGTGTCTTCCACTGTGACTTCCCCACCCATCCACACAGTGTTAGAAGTCAGTATAAAATCCCCCCGGGTACTTGGTGAGATGTGGGGACATTAGTTAAACAGCGGGGACTGCGGTTCCCGGTTCCAGCTGTTAGACCAGAGTCACATCTGGTGTTAGGGGTTTGTAACTGGGATCAGTCATTCCCAATCCCCACTCCCTTACACCAATCCCAGGAAAGACATCACCATCCGCACACACTCGGCATTTAAAAAACTCAAGATGTTAACGGTAATAATCCAATCTTATTATAAACTAGACTGTGGGGCAGACGGTGTGAGGCGGAACTGTGGGGGTTTAACTGCAGATTAACTTCGCTTTTTCATTTGTTTCTGTGATAATCGGCAGTGAGAGTTTTTGTATCGCGGGAAGCCAAGACCCATCACTGTGTGTTTTGTACTTGTACTGAGCTTTACAGTAATAGGTGGCGGTGTCTTCAACTCTCACATCCCGAATTTCCAGCGAAAATGTCTTTTCTGCTTTATTCACCGACACAACAAATCTCCCCCCGCTGGAGATCCGCTCCCGCTGTGTCCCGGTCTGGGTTTGTTTGAAAAAATATCCGTTCTCCAAATTAACAGCATAGATTCCACCATATAAAACACAGGTGATGGTGAGAGACTGACACTCCTTCCTGGTCACCGCTGCCGGAGTCTGTGTCACTGACTGACTGAAAGAGCCTGGAAATTAAACAGAGAGAGTTTAATGGACCATCGGAGCCGAACCACAGAACGGGGTTAAACCCCCAGACAGTGTCTGTAATTGGGATGGACTCGGGCAGCTTTATATTAAATCCACACAATGTCGGTTTGTTTGAACGGTACTCACGGGGTAAACAGACACACAGGGTGAAAACAAGGAGGATTCCCATTGTTCTGCTGCCTGGAGCTGGGGGTTTATATGACGGGGAGCTGGAGACTGCAGCCCTGGGCTGCACTGGGAGACCGTAACTCAGAGCTGGACTGACATATTTAAGGGGATCGAGTTGATTTGCACAGGGCGGTGTCGCTGAGATTATTGATGGGCCGCACGGTTCCCGGGTCGCTGGCTAAGTGTTGTGTGAATAAGAGACAGGTTTATAAAAGGAGGCTGCAATTTTCTGACTGTACATTTGGATTGTGATCCGGATGTGAAAGCCCCTCCCACAATACTCCGCTGTACAGGGATGGGGGATGGGAGCTTTTCATTCTCCCAGTTGTGCTGCCGCCTTCCTTTCTCCACAGTAATGAACCGGGAGGCCGGTGCATGTGTTTGTATTGGGTGGTGTTTGTTAAAGGTAGAATGTGGTCCCAGGACACCAGCGGAATCCTCCCGCCCCGCTCTTACCCCAGTATTCGGAGATTGCTTTTACATCGCCCTGAACGGACTGGCGGAAAATGAGCTAAGGACCAGCCCAGGCGCAGAGCACACGTGAATGAATGATGAGAACAAACTCTCCTTGTCATGTCATCAAATGCTTCCCTGCACCAACCCTGAGGTGCGCTACATGTAAAATGATGTTTCATGTCAGCCTTTTTTGATTTCCAGATTGGGAATATTCAGGATTTTTGTTTGCAGGGACACAGAATGAAACGGCACTCGGGAGGACAATAGACATTGGGGGACTGTGAGCTTGGGGCTTTCTATAAAGATCAAAGTCACTACCTTCTGTTCTGAAACCTGTTTATGTAGTATAATTATCTCTTACCCAGCAACAGCAACACTTGACCAAATAAACCCCGTGACAAGTCCTAAGTCAGAAGCTTCATAAAACTGATAGGGGAGTTAGGGAAATGCTGCTCAACATTGCGGGCAGGAACGGAAAGGCCATTGAAGGGCGAAAGGGAAATTAAGAACCGCAGCAAGTCACACAAACATGGCTGACAGTACGTCACACAAACATGGCCGATGACTTGACCTGCAGTGTATAAAGACACCATTTTTTCTGCACGTCCGGCCAATTCCTGTCAGATTTTTTAATGTACTAAAGATGTTGCTATGAGATTAATAATGTGTAAATCATTGTTAATATAATCATCCAAATGTGTAGTGCAAATTAACGTATTTAATATAAATAGGGATAAGGTCTAGAATAATATTAGCAAAGACATGGCCTGTGTAATATTAATAGAGACAGGGTCTATTTCAGTATTAACTGAAACAAGGCCAGGAGTAAAACAACAAGAAATGGGGTCTTGTATAATGTAAACAGGAGTTTGGTTTAGAGGGGTGATAAAAAGAATAGCACCTACTAAAATATAAACAGGATCAAGGTTAATGCGACAATAATTGAGACAGGTCTCCTGATAATATGAACAAAGGCTTGGCCTAATGTAATGTACACAGCGGCATATGCTTTTGTCGTATAATGTGAGTACTGTCGTAGTGCAATATCAGCAAAGAAGCGGCCTAATATAATGTAATCTCATCATGTTCTAATTCAGTATACCATTGCGATAGTCCAGTGTAATATAAACCGAGACAGAGTCTCATGCAGTAGTAATTCAGGCAGGGCCTAGCGTAATACAAGCAGAGACATGGCTAATGCCGCAAAACAGAGACACAGGCTATTGTAATATAAAGGGTGACATTATCTAGTCTAATACGGAGACAGGGTGTTGCCTAACGGAAATGATCTATTGCAGTAATAAATGAGATATGGCCTTGGGTAACATAGGCAGAGGTGCATCCTATTGCAAGTAAATGAAAAAAGGGACGAATGCAATATAAAGTGAGATGTGGTCGAGTGTAGTTCGACTGAAACAGTGTCTAATGTAATATAAACATAAGATGTAAAATGCTGTCGTCAGTAATAACATAAATAGGGCCTGGTGTAATATAAGTGGAGGCATATCTAATGCAATAATAGCTATAGCTAAGACATCATCTAGTGTAACAGTGCAGTGCGATAATAAATGAGGCGAGCTCTGGTTTAATATAAACACAGGGATTGTACATTTCACTCATAAATGAGTATTGCTTAATTCTTGAATAATTGTGTACAACCAGTCACTGAGCTCATGCACTGAGGTGGCCGTCATTGAACTGCACAGTTAAGTTGCTCAAATACCTGTACCACGAGTTTGTTTTATTTTAACTTGCTATTTATTTCTGCTGGCTGTGTGTTAATTTTTGCCTTTGTTTCCCATCGTATCTTCCAGCGTCATCCCCATTTTCCTTATTAAAACCCCAAGTTTCACCAATTTTCATGTTTTCTGGCGTCACTGAGGATTCTACAGACTGTGTGTGCGTCCCAGAACTTGAGTCAGTGTTAGTCTCTTTTGTCCATTTGTATTACACAGAGCAGTGATGATCCCTTTACCGCAGTTCACTGCACCAAGTGCCATATGGGATAACAACCGTTATCAACTGTTTGTTTTCTGTACCTTCATATTTCTCATTAAATATCCTCATCAATGTCCTTCTGCTGTTCTCTCTTTGTATCATTAGCTTTCCCCAGCCTTAGCATCATACATCTCGCTCTGTTGATGTGCCTCTCTGCCACTCAGTGTAATGAATCTCACCTTCACCTATGTCCTTCTGTTAGTGCTTCTCTACATTCGCACCGTATTGACATTTTTATCAAACTCCCTCTGCATCACCCATCATTCTTAGTCACAATTTCATATTCCGCATTGTGTAGGAATCTCAAAGCATACAGACAGACACAGACATAATAAGTAACTCGTTACTTATAAGTAACGAGTTACTTACTCGCCTGTCACAGCTCAATGTTTAAAATCTTTAATGAGTGAGAGCAGACGGCACTGAAATTATTCACCATTGGGACCTCATTCGCTGATCTTCAAAGGTAAATCTCTCAGGCCTTTAACCATTGAGGCCAGACAGGCACTGAGCCGATATACGACGGTGATAGTGGAGGCGGCGGCAGAAGGAGTGGGTTTTCACTCACCGTCACCGGAACATTGTTCAGGTTTTAAACACTCGGTATAAAGTGTGGGGCTGATGCACCGTGGAGCAGGCGGCACTCGCGTGCACAGGGACAATGTTCAGATCTTCCTTTCAATCACTGCCATTGCACGATTCAATAATTTTAACCCGCTCTCTCCTTTTCTGCTTCCTGCCTGGATTTGTTAACTCTGTTCATTTATATCATTTCTGCTTTTATTTATGCTTCTTTCTGTCCGTCTCCCTCTTCTCTTTACAATCCACAGGATCCCCCATTGCCAGGCGGTCGGAAATTCCATGTGTATTCACTGACTTCGCTGGACTTTCCTTACGTGACATTTAGGTTTGGGCAGTTGAGAGTAGTCGTGGCGTTTCAGGGTTGAGAGCTGTCCCTTGGGGGCTGGGGGAGTCTGAGGGGTGGGTGGAGTGCCCTCGCAGTTCGGGATGTGGGGGGAGTCTCGTGGGCGTCGGTGTGGCTCTGTACAAAGTTATCCAGAAGCTAGAAGTGGTTTTAATTCTAACTTTTTCTGGGTAACTCTTGATGTAGGATAGTCGAAACCATTCGAGGTTTGCCATGTACATCGCATTTTCTGATTGTTGCCAGTGCAGGGCAATTGCCCATGGGAAGTTTGCATTTCCCGGGCAATTGCCTTGTAAACCTTGCATGGGAACCTCCAGGCGAGGTGTTCCCCGGCATATCTTTGGGGTATCCTCCAGTTACACTGCCCTGGAGCTCGGAAGTTATGGCCCAACAGGATGCTGCGTTTATTTGCTCCTGTAAGCTCCAGCTGCGTCTTACACTGAGGCTGAATATTTGCCCTTGTTTCTCGTTGTTCGAGCGCCTCCTGCTGACCATTAACGGAGCCGCTCTCTGTGGCATTTTGACCGGAATCCGCTGTATCTCTGCCGCAGTGTGGGGCTTGTGGCAAAGAAATACACGGCTGCGTCGCAGATCAGAGCCTCAGCCTCGTTATCTCGGTAGTTATGTTAAATGTTGAAGAGAATTGGCCAACGATGCCTCTTGCTTTCATTTTCACCAATCAGTTGATTCAAGAGCTATGGTTGTTGCCTGGGTTGCTGACGATACCAGAACAAATGGTTAAGGAGATTTGTTTTGAAGATGCATATCACGTGGTGTTCCTGTCGCCTTCGGCATCATTTCAGCTTCGGCATCATTTCAGCAACTGACCCGACCACTGTGTCTGGATGGCTCCATCCTAATATAAAGTAGTTGGGTAGATGTCATTATCATCAGGATCATCATCACCATCATCTCAAGTAGCTTAACCATCAGCAATATCACCTTACAATTAATATGGGTTACAACAGTCAGGGGGGGGGGCGGATTTTTTCTGGGAAGGAAATACTTACTAAGAAGTGATCTAATGACGAGGACCAGGTTTGATGTAATTCCCCATGATGCTCCGAGTCTGTAACTCGACAGTCCGCCAAAACCTCTGTCAGGGCAGAAGTGCAGATCCCCGGCGCACTGTACTGCTGATCCAACCAACGTCAATCCGGGGAGAGTGGAAAACACCTTTCCAAAATCCAGGAAAGGCAAGGAAGGTCAGAGCGAGAGAAACAAACGGAACTATGGGGGAGGCGGCCGCAGGCACTGTTGTCACTCTTAAAATCTATCTATAACAAGCTGAATTCAAGACTAATGCGCCAACAGAAACTATTTAATTCTGCCTGTCTGTAAGGACTGCGTTACGTTCATATTCATTTCAAACCTGCGGCAAACAGTCTCGTGACAGGAATTAGATCTTAGTGTATTATTCTATAGTTACTTAACAGTTGAAATCAGTTAAAACAAGGGGCCGAACCTGTCAGTGGGGAACAGAACAAATAAGCCAATGTACTGGAGCTGAGCTGTTGATTAACACTGGACTAAACTTCCCAATTATGGGTCTTTAAGGAAACGTCACACTAATTGGCATAAATACGAGATCAAACGCAATTTCTACTCAAGTACTTTTAAGAAAGTGCCTGTCAGGAGGTGGGAATCCACGGCCTGATGCGCCACCTGGTGGCCGAATTTAATGAATCTTATTTTCACTGATCTCACAAAACACGGGAACGGTGCGAGTTGCCCCGAGGCCGTTCTCACTGAGGGCCTCAGCACACAGTAATACACGGGGTTGTCAGCGACCTGAAGCACAAACATGGTGAAAGCAGTTATATTCTTGGGTATTTTTCGAATGACTGAAAAGCGACCTTTAATATTCTTTCCATCTGAATGTGCCCGAATTATGAAATTTGGAGCCCTAATCTGGTTCTGACGGTGAAGCTGCAAAAAATAATTCACATCGGAAGTTGAATAGATGCAATTTATGCTCCTCCTTCCAGTTCTTGGGCTTCTGTTGACCACTGTCCGACTGAACTTCCAGAAAATATTTCATGGTTAACCATGGAAACATGACAGACAGACAGACAGACAGACAGACAGACAGACAGACAGACAGACAGACAGACAGACAGACAGACAGACAGACAGACAGACATAAAAATAGAAAATGCTGGAAAAGCTCAGCAGGTCTGACAGCATCTGTGGAGAGAGAAACAGTGAACGTTTCGAGTCCGCATGACTCTTCTTCAGATGGATGGATGGATCGGTGGATGGGGCGGTGGATGGGGAGATGCAGGTGCTTGAAAAACGCTGCTCCACATTTTCATCTTTAAGATTCACTGCTCCATAACTTACAGCAGGTCTTTTATTCCATTTGTGTCTGTCTGGTACTTTCAGTCCTTCCCGATTTTGTGGATCATTCAATTCCTTGGCTGTTGAAAACTAACGAGCTGAACGTCACCAAGATCAACCTGGAGCTATCCCTGCAGCACTGATGATCCTTTTCTGTTGATGCTGAATCTTCACCTCAAAGTTAGAAAGCGGCTTCATGACTGTGATGAGAAACGAGGATTATAACATGTGGAACATGCGGCCTTTTCACGTACAACAAAGCACTCAGCATATCCTCAGCCAAATTACTTCCATCACAGCAGAAACATAGCAGATGATTGAATACATTTTCTTCCCATTTCCCTGGTAATTTCTTGCTGCTCTGCGATACTGGTGCATTCTAAAGAGCACGGGAAAATAGTGCAGGAACTGTGACTTTCTTTACGACAAGATATTGATTGAAAACCATTGCCACAATGAAATATATCCGATGGGTATTACAGATTGTTGTCGCAAATTCAAAAGCCCTTAACCCCTTTAACCACACTCCCGAGAAGCTTTCCTTTCAGTACATTCATGCAGAGGATTAATTCTTCACCAGTTGGATGGGTGAGGTCAGTACTCGAATGAGATGTGCTCAGGAGAAATGGTGTTGTGATATCAAGCCTCCAACAATAAGTCAATGTGGGAATATTCAGCAATTGCCTTTCCACACACAAATTTCTGCCCTAAATTTATACCTTTAAACCCTTCGTGAATGTTCAAAACTGCAGCAAAATGAATTATTAATATTGTTATTAAGATAGTTATTAATATTATATTGGTGAGATGTTTTTAGGTAAACAGCACAGAGTTCCTGACGACACAAATGATCGCCCCTCATCACAGAAGAGGATCTCTACTTTTATCTAGTATAATTACCTAGTCTGTGCACACTGCTATTGATGTTCAATGTCCCACTATCAGGAGTAACTGTAACTGTGCCAACCAACAGAAACAGCGACAGATGAACGGAGAGATAGTTCCAGGCACATTGTGTTATGATGTAGCAGCTGATGTGTGGCCAGGCGGACCAAATCCACAAGAGAAAATTGATCACGCCATTACAAAGGTTTTGCAATTTGTGTTCATTATGAGATAAGTGGAACAGTCTTCAGAACTAATGAGTCAACTAAGACCTTTAGAGATTTGAATAAATTAAAACGAACAAAATAAAAGATTTCAAGCGCATAAATAAGACTATAATCACTTAATACAATAACAAATCCTAAAATTCCTAATCAACCTGACTCCTAGTTACACCCCTCTTTAAGGCAACAGTCCAAAATAGATTTTAGATTTCAAAGAAAACCAGCAAGTTAATCCAGTGTCCACTTGGCAGTGGAATTCCAAATGGTTTCCTCTACTGTCAGTTACTGGACATAACCGACTTATGTATAAATAGCTGGAGGCTTCTTGAAGGCTTGTTTCACACACTCCTGTTGATCCAACATGGCCCTCGCCTCACAGAGCCTTTAATTCTCCTTTATACATTTTCTCTCTCTTTAAATGTAAATTCCATTGTTCCATTTGTCTTTGGAATGGTACCTTTCCCATAAGAATAAAAAATTCATGTTGCCAATGTTGTCAGTAACCTTTGGGAAAAATAAACAAGCTCCTTAGCCTTGTTTAGCTGTCTAGTTATAAACAGACTAACATCCTGTTGAAATCCACATAATCCCTTCATTTATCTAAAATGGCAAATTCCCTTCCCACCTTATGGGCTAAGCCATCACCCATGTTTACTCATTAACATCTCAAGCACATTTCTACACCTAGCTTCTTTTGATAATTCTAGGCTTACAGTCTACCTGACTCAAAATGTAATTAAATCACACAGACAGAACCAACTATACTCACTCTCTTAAACCTACTTTACTATAAGCCAGAAAAATATTATGAAATTATTATACTTACGTAACATTAGGTATTCCCAGGCTGTCATATTGCAAAACAATTTATATTTCTCGGTATTTTTTTTTCCATTGATCGTGTTTCATAAGCATCAGTTGTGTCTCAATCCATTAATGGTTTCATCTATTGACAGTTCCAAACCTTCATCTTCCCCATAAAATCGATTGCTTGTAATGGAATGATGTATCTCATTGTATCAATAACCCCCACTCCTAATCGATTGGTGTTTCACAATCTATTAATGATCTCCAATTCTGCAACGATTCAAGGTGCAATGAATACTCTTCTGTTTAAGGAAATTACCCAGTTGGCCCACAAATCATTTGAATTACTGTGAAGTTCTGGCTAACCTACAAAATGGTTGGATCTGAGAGTACAACTCCCACAATGAAAGAACTATTCTGTTGTGAGACTCAAGGTCACACCTACAGTCAGTGCTCATACAAGCAGCGGGACTCTATGGTAGGGTTTTGGATATCGTTGGGGCCGGATTCAATCTGATTTAACTATGTGTCTATGTAGAAAATTGAGCCATTGAATGCCTGGATTTATATTTATTTATGTCTTCTTCGTCTATATATTCATTCACAATGAACTTTGGTTGCCAGCTGAGGCTCAGTTGGCAGCATATTCCCCTCTGACATTAAACTGAAGGCCGTCAGCCCTCTCAGGTCGATGTGAAAGATTCCATGGTACTATTCCATCTGGAAGTGCAGGGGAGTTACCCCCGCACTTCAGCAAGTATTTATCAGTCAATAAACATAAAAAATACGAAAAGGCGCAGATCACCTGGTTATTTTCATATTGCAGTTTGTGGGAGCTTGCTGTGCTCAAACAGGCTGCCGTGTTTCCTACATTACAACTGTGAACACATCATAAGCGCATTTCTGATTATAAAACACTTGGATAGGTCCGGTGATGGTGAAAGGCGCTGTAATATATATATATATATTTTTTTTTTCCTTTTCCTTTTTATGAAGTATAGGTGCAAAATGAAAAGTGTTGGAATGAGCCAATAAGTCATAGACTTCTAGAATGAACCCGTGCTCCCGGCTGGAAAGGAGGTCATTCGGTTCCTCAGGATTGGACCAGCATTTTTTTAAAAACTATCGAATTTATCTCATGCACTCTCACCACACCGCCCCCCCTACCCACCCCCCCTACCCACCATCCCCCACCCCACCATCCCCCACCTCCCCCCCACCCCACCCCCCCAACTGAATACTAGGAACAGAGGTATTCCTTGGTGAGGGGATGCTGAATGTCTTCTCAATCAATGTTAATGATATTAAACGAACAGCATAAAAGATTTTCAATAAAATAAAATCTGGAACATAATAGGTAAAATTGGTTATTTATCTTCATGGACTTCACTTGTAAGGAAAACTGATGCGTTCACTCACACACACACATATTTCAACTTAAGATCCCATCTTGCCGACCTCGGAAGCTCTGGAGCACCTGAAGAATCGGAGAAAATCACCGGCACCACATTTCAGGTGGTTCCATGAAGAAAAAATCTCTCCCCACTTGACACAGGCTGAGTTGGCCATAAAATCTCCCATCATCCCCATAATGTGCTCCTTGGTCCACATTCTTCGGTTGAAACAAGATCGTCAAGAATTAATCAATAGGAATTGAGACACGTTGCTCTTTTCGTGATCTTAAAGTGCGCAAATCAGCCACATTAATCTCCAGTAGTTACACCATAAGTATTGGGAGTTCACACAGGAGGTAATGAGCCGATACATCAGTAGAAGTGGTCTCTTGATACATTAAGCCAGCATGGATCTGTTAAGGGCAAATCATTTGTAACTAACTTGCTTGAGTTTTTTGATGACAGAGCAGCGATGGTTGATGAGGGTAATGCTTTTGACGTAGTTTACATGGTCTTCCAAAGCCATTTGATGAAATGCCGCAAAACAGACCTGTGAGCAAAGTTGGAGCTCACTGGAATAAAATGGACGGTAACATCATGGATTGGGGACTAGCTGAGTGCCAGGAAACAAAGAGTAGTTTTGAACGGTTGTTTTTAGGACTGGGGGAGGGATTATAATGAAGTTCCCCAAGGGTCAGTGCTACGACGCCAACTTTTCATAATATTTATTCATAAACTGGGCCTTGGTGTACAGGGCACAATTTCAAAATATACGGACGATGCGAAATGTGGAAGCATTGCGGGCCATGAGGAGGATAGTGTAGAACTTCAAAAAGACATCGAGAGGTTGGTGGAAAGGGCGGACAAGTGACAGATGAAATTTAACGCAGAGAAGGCGAGAAGTGGTTCATTTTGGTAGGAAGAACGCAGAGAGACAATATAAGAGAAAGGGTATGATTCCAAAGGGGCTGCAGGAGCAGAAAGACCTGGGTGTTTATGTGTATAAATTATTGAAGGTGGCAGGACAAGTTGAAAGAGCGCGATTAATAAAGCATGCAACATCCTGAGCTTTATTAATAGAGGAAAAGCGTATAAAAGCAAAGAGGTTATGTTAAACGTGTGTGACACACTGGTTAGGCCTCAACTGGAGAATTGCATCCAATTGCGGGCACCACACCTTTGGAAGAATTTGAAGGCATGAGAGAGAGGACACAGGAAAGATTCATGGAAATTCTTCCAGGGATGACGAACTCCAGTTATGAACAATGAGTGGAGCAGTTGGCTTTAATCTCGTTTGAGGAGAGAAAATTTTGAGGAGATTTGATCGGGATATTAAAAACCATGAAGGGTCTGGGCAGAGTAGATAGGGAGAAATTGTTCTCATTGGTGGAAGGATTGAGAACCAGGCGGCTCAGAAAAGTAACCTGGAGAAGAAGCAATGGAGATAAGAGGAAAAACTTTACACCAACTGAGTGGTTAGCATCTGGAATGCACTGTCTGACAGTGTGGTAGATTGAGGGACAATTGATGCTTTCAAAACGAAACTGGATCCTTATCTGAAAAGAAAAAAAATGCTGGTCTACGGAGGAAGCAGTGGCACTAGGTCAATTACTCCTTCAGAGGGTTAGCACGGACAAGACTGGCCGAATGGCATCCTCCTGCGCTGTAAGAATTCTATGCGTCTATCGTTAATGTCGGAAGCAGCAACAAAAAGCCACATTTTCACAACATCTGCAATAGTAGAGTCCATCCAGTAGATGGCAGTGAAACAGTGAATGCTGACATTATCTGAAACAAGCACTGTCTCAATCATTTCTGCACTGAACCCTTTCCCTGTTCATATTAAACTTGACCTTTGTCTGTATATATTACACTCACTGATGTATCTGATCATATTACAACAGGTTTTGTCTCAGTTGTTTCTATAATAGCTCAATCTCAGTCAATGTACTGGACAAAGGCCATATTACACCATACATGCTCTCCGTTATCACTGCACTAAACCATGTCTTGGCTAATATGATAATAGTCCATGTCTCAGTTGTTACTGCACTAGTGCTTGTCTCTGCTTATACGAAACCAGAATAAGTTCCTGTTTACATGACACGAGCCTCTCTTATTGCACGACTAGAGTCTGCCACGTTTATACTAAACTAGGGGTTGCCTTGGCTAATGCTGCACCAGCCTACGTCTCTGTTTATATCACACGATGCTCTGTCACTGTTATTATTGTATAATACCGTGCCTCTCTCTTATTGCTGCACTTGCCCACATCTCTGTTTATATTAATCCAGGCCCTGTGTTGGTAATTATTGCACTGGCTCTCTCTCAGTTTATATTAGACAAGGTCCTGTATCAGATGAAACTGCAGTCGACCCCGTGTCAGTTTCCTTTCACTAGATCCTGCCTCAGTTATTACTGAACTAGACCATGTCGGTGTTCATATTACACAAGACACTGTCTCACTTATTACTGCACTCGGCACTGCCTCACTTTTTACTCCACGACATCATGTCCCTGTTTATCTTACACTAGATCACGTTTTTGCTTATATTCTGTTAGACTCTATCTCAGTTTATATAAAACTACGCCCTGTCTCAGTTTATATTACACGAGAACACGTCTATTTACATTACAATCGACCCTGTTTCAGTTTATGTTACACGAGACCCTGTCTCAGTTTATATTACACTAGGCTCCGCCTCCGTTTATATTTCATTAGACATTGCCTTTGTTTATATTAAAATAGGCCCTGTCATTGTTATTTCTGTGTAGACCATGTCTCTGTTTATACTACACAAGGCCAAGTCTGTTATTATTGCACTAGATCCTGGCTCAATAATTGCTGATACTAGGCCCAGCCTTCGTTTGTATTACTGTAGATGCTGTATCAATAATTGGTGCACTTGGCCCTGTCTCAGTATTACTGCACCAGACCCTGACTTTGTTGATATTGAAATGGACTATGTCTATGATAATATTACACCAGTTCCTGTCTCAGTTATTTCAGTGCTCGGCTTCGTCTCAGCTGTTCCTGAATTCGGCCGTGTCTCTGGTTGTATTACATGCGGAAAAGTCTCAGTCATTACTGCTCTGAACCCAGTGTCTGTACATACAACGCTAAACCTTGTCTTAGTTGCTGCTGCACGAGTCCGTACATCTCCTTCTATTACACTCGCCCTGTCCCTGTCTTTATTCCAATAGATCATGTTTCTGTTTATCTTACATTATAGGCAATCTGAATTATTTTTGCACCAGACCCTGTCTAGGATGTTATTAATCCATGTGCCGGGTCAATTATTACTGTTCTAGCCCCGAGAGAGGATTAATATCAATTGACCCAGTGCTTAGTGCGCTAACCCTGCCTCAGTTATTTCTACGCTAGGCCATGTCTCTGTTATTCCTGCAGTGGTCAGTGTCTCCAACTGTCAGTTGGAGAGATAATATTATACACAAAGATGTTGAGGTGGGAATTGTTCCCTGGCGTTGGCCTAAAACGGGCGGTATTGGATGGCCCGTTCTTTGCAGTGCCTGATAGTTATTTTCATTTAGCTTTCGTCAAAGAAATTATATATCAGATACGGTCAGTTGTGTGTGCCGTATGGAAAAAAAAATCATGCTTCTTGCTTATACCGCCGTTTCCCAAAGATAAATGATGATCTTTACCACAATGTTTCAGTATTTAATTTTCTTTTACTCAACCTGTCACTGCGGACGATGTAAAATTGTAAGCGTTTATTGTTAACATGTTTCGTTGCGTACTTTTGCTTAGAAAGTGATGTCATACTGACCATTTAGTTACTAAGGCGAGCATGTCTATCACCAAATTCACTGAATTTCTCTCTCTGTCTGAGGCAGCATCTAACTCATTGAACCTCTTCTCTCTTTCTTTCCTTCTCTCGCTCTCTCACCCTTTATTTCTCTCTCTTTCTCTCTCGCTCTCTCTCCATCCACCATATAACTCCCGCCCCCCACCACCCCCGCTCTCTCTCTCTCTCTCTCTGAGACAGTCCCTTATTCATTTTGAATCTCCCATTATCCAATAACACTATTTGGAGAATTTTTTGTAAGTAATTTCCCTTCATTCCTCCCAGTGCTAACTTTCAGTCTATTCCAGCCTTTAGTGATTGTGTTCAAATCCAAAACTATGCATTTATTTAAATTGTAGATTGTTTAATACTGTAAGTATTTATTGATAACCATTCTGTTGTGTGCAGTTGTTTATAAAGTGATGTCAGACTGACGATTTCGTTTCTAAGGTGCTTTATCTGTCTCCGGTGATCAGCTGGAAAGCGGAGTAAATCACATCCACAATAACCTGCAGTTTATTAACAAATGATCACCTCAATATCTCACAGAAGCTCCTGATAATCTCGAATGTATGATGATTTGTGTAAGTGATGGCAAAAATAAAACTTTACCTACACCTGACTTGAGACTAATACACCTGTAATTCCCCGATGTATTATTCCGGTTGATGGGAAGGATTGAAATTCCTGTTGCTCTGCAGAGACTTTCACTATTTCTATTACCACTTTTTAAACTGTTATCTTCACAAATGCCACCACAACCACTCGAATCATGTTTGGACGGATTGGTTTAACTGCGGGTTGTATATACAATGTAATCTTAACGAAAATAACCTAGGGCCTATTCGAGTGTAAACAGAGACCGAACTTGATGTAACATAAGCAGAGATATGGGTTACTGCATTAATAACAGAGACAGTATCTGGTTTAATATAAAAGGAGATATCGACTAATGAAATAATAACAGAGACAAGACCTGGTGTTATATAACCAAGGATATGGGCTCGTGCAGTAATACCAGACACCGGACCTGGTGTAACATAAGCAGAGATATGGGTTACTGCATTAATAACAGAGACAGTATCAGGCTTAATATAAGAGGAGATATCGGCTAATGATGTAATAACAGAGACAAGACCTGGTGTTATATAACCAGGGATATGGGCTTGTGCAGTAATATCAGACAGGACCTGGTGTAATATAAACATAGGTAGCATCTAGTGTAAGTAATAACAGGCACAATACCTAGTATAATACGGACAGAGGCATGTGCTAGTGCGGTGATAACATAAATTGGCCCAAGGAGTCATATAAACAGAGAAATTGGCTAGTTCAGGAATAAGAGAGAGGGAGGACTTGGTATAACATTGAATGAACCGATATTTGTGTGATCATAATAACGAAAACACTTTGTATAAAATAACAACTGAAAGAGGTCATGGCGAATCAGTCGCAGAAACAGGGTCAACGTCAACAATACCATAATCAGGTTACTATTGAAAACTGATCGGCACAAGGTTTTCAGAAATAATGATAGAGGTGTGCATTAGAATTTGAATGACATGTAGGCTCTTCGTGCAATAATTACAGAGACAGCGTTTTATACAATAAGATTGGACATAGGGAACAGATTAAAAACGGTAAAGCTATGTGTAATAGGTGCAATGTTTGATGATAACAGAGGATAGCAGGTTGCAGTGAATCACTGAATCCATCACTGGGTCCAGTGTGATAACAACACAGTCAGTACCTGATCCACCCAAATCGAAGTTGGGTCTGATATAATAGTGCGTGTGAGACAGCGCCAATTGATACAATAGCAAATCTTTTGCCTAATGCCCAAGCACCACTGCAATATGAATGGGATAGAGTTGGTGCAATAACACTGACACAGTCTAGTGTAATAGCAAATAAAGCATAACATTCTGGAATGACTCTGCAGGTCAGGCAGAATCTGTGGCGATAAACAGAGTGAACGTTTCATGGCGATGACCCTTCAGCAGAACCGAGGTAATCGATTAGAAACTTTAACTCTGCTTCTCTCCACAGCCACTGCACTCCCGAGTGTTACAGTTGTGGTCCTCCTGCTTTTGAGCTGTAAGATCTGTGTTCAGGTTCCACCCCCGGCTCCGTTGGCCACGGGAAGAGTGTCCGTGTGACAGAACGCCGGTTTTTAATTAGCCTCCAAAATCCTCCCGCCTCTCCACTTTCCCCAAGGCTGCAAAGAATATGACGACCCGGAAAACAAACAGACTCGACACCTGCTGTCTGACCTGTTGAGGATTTCCAGCACATTCGGTTTTTATTTTAGATTTCGAGCATCTGTAATATGTTGCCGTTGTACTAATGCAATGGGAGCTGGGGATACATCATGTCAGCATTGACGAATTAGCGTCACTTTTACCCCTGGGTCAAACGGTTGTGGGTTGAAGCCTCGATCCAGAGAGCTGACCATTTAATAACGCCCAGTGCTCACGGTGAGAGGTTATATGTCAGCCTTTCTGTTCTTTTATCCATTATTTTCTTACACCCAGGAGGAGGAATTGAAGACAGAGAAACTCTGGACAGTTTCTCCATCCAGAAAAGGACGGGTTCCTGGGACATTACTGCTGCTTTCACCTTCCCGCCCTCTCCAAAAATACAAACAACATCTCCCTCCTTGGATTTGCAAAGGGAGTTCTGACTGCCGGGCCCGGGCCAGACTGGGGCCTGGTCCAATAATAACCACAGAGGCCGGCTGCAGTGTATCAATAACAGAGGGTGCTGGTAATCTTACATGAAGAGAGGCAGGGGTTCTAATAAACATCTGACTGTAATAGGGTGTGAAAGTGTGAGGAAGCAATGATGTTTAGGGCCTTAGCGCAGGCTTCTGTGTTATGGTGAGTGACCCAGAGATTTGCGTGGTAAAAACGGAGCGGAAACATCAATACAGAGGCCCGTGTGACTGACTCCACCTGACTGAGAGATGTTAAACCCAAGGGGAAGACAATCATGGCGGACTCCAGAGATTTCTGATATCTGCAGGGTCAATGCTGCATCTGTCAGAGGAACAGAAAATAATCTGCTCCTTCTCATTCTTACCGACAGTTCTCCATTTACACAGACACGCAAGGGCCGGACCCGGCAGCTTGTCGAAACCAATGTTTAAATCTTCAGCTTGAGGCACATGATGACTGAAAGGATTGAACACCAAAACCTCACCAGAGGAAAAATCAGAGCCGAAAATGTTAAATACTTTCTACTAAACAAGCTCTATTCAGTGTTATTATTTTGTTCAAAGTAGTGGTTTGTAAACACTAGTGAACTTCTGAATGATCCCTGGCAATTATCGACACACACACACTCAAGCGCTGTCAAAAGACAGGATTAGCAGAAGACGAAAGCTGTATAATTATTGCATTTTATTTGGGCTCAATGAGGGACAGAGGTAAGGTGCTGGGACAATGATATAGATGAGCCGTTCAATTGGCCCCATTCCCTGTAGTCCTTCAAATTTTAATCCCTTTAAGTATTTATAGAATTCATTTTACAAAGTTACTATTAATCTAATTCCATCACCCTTTCAAGCTGTGCATTCCAGTTCAGAACAACTCGCCGTGTTAAAAAAATAAACAATTACCCTCCTGTCTTCCTGTTCAATAAAGTAAAATATCGTCCCCTGGTTACCGACCCTCCTACCAGTTGAAATAGTCTCTCTTTATTCACACTATCGAAACTGTCATGATTTTGAACGCTTCTATTTAATAGACACGCAGAGAGGTGGAGAGAAATATACTAGAGAGATAGACAGAGATACAACTAAGGGAAGGAGACTTAAAATGAAAAAAGGAGACGGAATGTTACAGAGAAACGTAGGAAACAAGTTTGGAGGGAAAGTGTATGTGCAGGGAGTGTGTGTGCGTGGCGGGTGGCGGAGGGGTGGTGGTGGAATGCGGTGTTGGTGGGGTGTGGACGGGGAGTTGGAGTGGGGGCGGGTGGTGGAGCATGACAACGAACAATGAAAGGTAGCAAGATCTCATTTAGGGACTCGAGGAAGCTTCAGGGACTCGAGGGAGCTCAGTGACTGACCATCCAGTGATGTCCTGGAAATGGAAGCTCTAAACGGATCACACAGGCTCATTTGTAAATGTCACCGCAATGTGATCTGTGTGACTCTGCCCTGACTCTGTGGCCAGATATAGGCCGCCTTGACAGATGTTCTCACCAGATTGTGGCCCCTGGATTTATTTTCTGCTCAGAAGTGAGATGTGCGGTTTGGAACCGGCAGCAGAGAAACAGGAAGTTATGTTACCTGAGAATGAAACAGCAGGCGTCAGTTTCATGTTATCACCGTGAACAGTCTTCCTGCCTGTGAGGGTGAACTCACTCTGACAGCATCAAGAACAACCAAACAGAGTGCTGCCGGTCTTAGCATTGCATTCACCTCCATTCCCAATTTAAACAATTAAATAAATTAGATTATTTTGGTTATAACATATTAACCGAATACGAGATGGACTGAAGTTTATCACTGGGAGAAAAGTGGGGAAATTACAACAATAATACCGCTCACAGGGGGTTATTCTAAAATGGAAAGTGTTAAGAGGGTTTGGTGCTGCCTGAGAGAAAAAGGGGAGAGAGGTTAAGTGAGTGAGCTGGTGTCTTTATGGCACTGAATTTTCCTCTGATGAGGTTTTTCCGCTTAATCTTTTCAGTGATAATGTGCCTTAAGCAAAAGATTTAAACATTGGTTCCTCATAGCTGCCAGATCCGGCCCTTGTGAGTCTATGTAAGTGAGTTAAGTGAAGTCTGAGAGAGGGAATAGAGGTTAACTGATTTAGATGTAGTCTGAGACAGAGGAAGAGAGGGAAGAAGTTCAGTAAGTCATTTGAAAGATGTATTTTCCTTGACAACGGAATGGCCAGTTTGGCATTACTTTCCAGAGCACTCAAGGCAATGCATTACCGATAAATATTAATGACAGCATAGGCAGCATATAGATATATTCTCAATAAACTATCGTAACGTGCTAAAAATAATTATAATGTGTTTTGCAAACAATGAAGCATTTGATCTAGACGTATCCGCATCCACAACCATACATACAGCTGCACACATTCACACACACAGCCACACACAGACACACAAACAGTGACACAGACACACACAGACACACAGACACACACACAGTGACACATACATGTGCACACACACACACACACACACACACCTTTCACACACAAGAACATTGGTTATTCGAAGCCTGCGGCCGCCCATTCGCCTGAGGTTGCGGCTTCAGACGCTGTCTCTCACAATCAGTTGCCAGGCCAAAAGCAAACAGAAGTTCCTATTGGAAAAGTGAAAAATATCTGGAAATTAAAGAAAACTGTGAGCAATTGCCACTGATCAACTCAAGTATGAATTATTCGTCTCCAACACAATGTAGTTTGTGACTTAGGTTGTGCAATGTGCAGTGCATTGTGGTTCACCTTCATTTCTATTCCTCAATCTCATTGATGAAGGGAATGTTACAAGATTCACCCCAACCTTTCAACACAAACATTACACACATCACACTAGAGTAATTAAAAATTGCACACAACGTCTCATAGTTAGTAACAAGACTAAATGTATTCTTCCAAAAACCTTTTTACCTGCAGGATATTATAACATTTTAAAAATTAATACCCACCTATCCACCTGGCTCTCGCTCTATCCAGTTAACAGAGACCTTTTATAGTGCAGTAATAACTGAGACTTGGTCTATTGCATTAATAAATGAGATAGGACCTTCATAATATAAGGTGAGACATAGAAGAGTACAGTAATGAATGAAGCAGCCTAATACAGTAATATCACAGTATTATAGAATCACAGAACTTTAACGGCACAGAAGGAGGCTATTCGGCCCATCTTGTCTGCATCGGCTCTCCAAATGAGCATTCTGACCTCGTGCCATTGCCCTGGCTTTTCTCCGCACCCTTGCACTTTGTTCCTATTCAAATAATCATTTAATGCCCTCTTGAATGCCTCAATTGAACCTGCCTCCCTCACACTTCCAGGCAGTGCATTCCAGACCCGAACCACTCGTTGTGTGAAAAAGTTTTTTCTCACGTCACATTTGTTTCTTTTGCAAATCACTTTAAACCTGTGCCCTCTCGTTCTTTATCCTTTTACGAATGGGAACAGCTTCTTCCTCTCTACTCTGACCAGCCCACTCATGATTTTTAAAACTTCAATCAAATCTTCTCTCAGCCTTCTCCTCTCCATGGAACACAGTCCCAACTTCTCCAATCTACCCTGATAACTGAAGTTTCTCATCCCTGGGAATATTCTTGTCAACCTCTTCAGCACTCTCTTCAATATCTTCACATCCTTCCTTTAATATGGTACCAAGGACGGTACACAATATTCCAGCTGAGGTCTAATGAGGGCCTTATATAAATTCCGCATAACCTCCCTGCTCTTGTACTCTATGCCCCTATTAATAGAGCCAAGGATAATATATGCTTTAGTATCTGCTCTCTCCACCTGTCCTGCCACTTTCGCTGATCTATGCATAAAGACACCCAAGTCGTTCTGCTCCTGCACTCCTTTAAAAACTCCACCCCTTATTTTATATTGTCTGTCCATGTCCCTCCTCCCAAAATGCATCACCTCACACTTCCCCACATTGAACTTCGTCTGCCACCTATCTGCCCACTCCACCAACTTGTCTGTGTCCTCTTGAAGTTCCACACCGTTCTCCTGGCAGTTTACAGCACTCCCAACAGTTTGTAACACTTCCAAGCTTCGTATCAACCGCAATCTTTCAAATTGTCCCCTGCACACCAATGTCTAGATTATTAACATATATCAGGAAAATCAAGTGTCCCAATGCCGGCCCCAGGGAAACTCGACTATAAACCTTCCTCCAGCCCGAAAAGCATCCACTGACCATTACTCCCTGCTTCCTTTTTTTCAGCTAATTTTGTGTCCACATTGCTTCTGTCCCTTTTATTCCATGAGCAATAACTTTTCTCACAAGTTGATTATCAGGTAAATCCTAATATAATACAAACGGAGAATTTGTGCAATGCAACAGCAGCTCAGAAATGGTCACTGGCAGTACATATAGGGGCATGGCTATGTGCATTAATAAATGAAGCATCATATAATGTAATAGAGATAGAGTCATAGTCTAGTGCAGTAATAACTGAGAAAAGGTCAATTGTAGTGTATAAAGAGGTATGGTCCAGTGCATTAATAAGTTAAACTGCAGATAGCATTATATACACAGATACAGTGCTCAGAGAAAGATAAAAGGAGAAATAGTAAGTAATTGTGAAAACTAATAGAATGTTATCATTTATTGCAAGAGAAAGTGAATAGAAATGTATGGAAGTTATGTTTCAGTTATACAGGGCACCATGAGATCATGTTTGGTGTACTGTGTACTGTATTGGTCGCCTTATTTAAGGAAGGATGTAAATGTGTTGTAAGAGGTTCAGAGAAGGATTATTAGATGAATACTTGGAATGGGTGGGTTGTCTCATGATGAATGGTTGGACACACTAGGCTTATATCTTCTCGGGTTTAGAAGTGTAAGAGGCGACTTGACTGAAACATATAAGATCCTGAGGGGTCTTGACAGGGTGGATGTGGAGAGGATGTTTCCTCTTGTGGTAGAATCTAGAACTAGGGGTCACTGTTTAAAATAAGGGGTCGCCCATGTAAAACGGAGATGAGGCGAATTTTTTTTCATTCTCAGGGTCGTGAGTCTTTGGGATTCTCTTCCTAAAAAGGCAGTGGAAGCAGAGCCTTTCAATATTTTTAAGGCAGAGGTGGATAGATTCTTGGTAAGTAAGGGGGTGATAGGTTATCAGGGGTCGGCGGGATGCAGATTTCATGTTACTATCAGATCAGCCATGATCTTATTAAATGGCGGAGCAGGCTCGAGGGCCTGAATGGCCGACTCCTGTTCCTTGTTCGTATGCTCGTATGTTCGTATGGTCCAGTACAGTCATCACTGAGACAAGGTCAGCAGGTCAAGGACAGTGATCACTGAAGCATTGTTCAGTGTAATATAACGAAACACAAGGTGCAGTGAAATATCAATTAAAACATGGTTGTACTACAGTGCGAACTGGAAAAGGGTTAATTGGAGTGTCCACAGAAACATGGCCTAATGTAGTAATAACTGGCGCAAGACCTAATGATATAAACAGGAGCAGGGTCAGGTGCAGTGGTAACTGGGAAAGGACCAATTGCAACACAAGTAGAGATATGGACTGCTGGAGTAAAAAACAAGATAGGGCCCATTGTACTATTAACAGTGATGTCACCTAGACAACAATAACTAAAGCAAAGTGTAATCTAGCATTTACAGTTACAAATGAGGGCGTGAAACAAATTGAACAGGGAATGTATAGGAATTATTAAAACAGGGCCTTGATTAACATAAACTGAGGCAGGGTCTAGCGCAGTGATTCCTGATGCAGGGCCTGGATTATTATAGGCTGAGACAGGGCCTAGTACAGTGATTACTGATACAGGGTTTAGATTGATATAAACTGAGACAGGGTCTCGTGAAGTGATTACTTATGCAGGGCCGAGATAAATGTCAATGGAGGCAGGGTCCAACGCAGTAATTACTGATACAGGGTCTAGGCTGATATAGAAACAAAAAATGTTGGAAAGACGCCATCCCATCCTCTCAGTTCCCTCGCCTCCTTCACATCTGTTCTGATGATGCCACTATCCAAAACGATGCTTCTGACATGCCTTCCTTCTTCCTTAACCAAGGTTTCCCACCCACTGTGGTTGACAGGGCCCTCAACCGTGTCCGACCCATCTCCCACGTCTCTGCTTTCACACATTCCTCTCCCTCCCAGAATCATGATAGGGTCCCCTTCTGATCACATTTCACCCCGCCATCCCCGCATGCAAAGGATCATACTCCCCCACTTCCGCTAACTCCAACATGATGCCACAACAAAACACATCTTCCCTTCAACACTCCACCCCCACCCACCCATCCCTATCAGCATTCCACAGGGACCATTCCCTCCGAGACACCCTGGTCCACTCCTCCATCACCCCCAGCACCTCATCCCTTCCCATGGCACCTTCCCAAGCAATCAGAGAAGATGCCACTCCTGTCCCTTTCCCTCCTCCCTCTTCACCATCCAAGGGCCCAAATACTCCTTTCAGGTGAAGTACCGATTCATTGCACCTCCTTCAATTTCATCCACTGCATTCGCTGCTCCCAATGCAGTGTCCTCTAGATTGGGGACACCAAACACAGACTGGCAGACGGCTTTGTGGGACATCTTCGGTCTGTCTGCAAGCATGACCTAGGCCTTCCAGTCCCTTACAATTTCAACACACCACCCTGCTCTGATACTCACATGCCCCTCTTTGACCTGTTGCATTGTCCCAGTGTAGCCCAACGCAAACTGGAGGAACAGAAACTCATCTTTCGATTATGCACTTTACAGCCTTATTCATTTATTCATTGTTTTATCCTCTTTTTTATCCCCTTTTTTATTCCTTTTTATACTGTTTTTTCCCCAACCACCGCCCGCGTCCCCCTACCACACCCCCAAAAGGGCCATCATTTACTTGTCCCATGTTGTTCTTTCACAGTGTGCAGATTCTGGCTCTGCTGTTAACACATTCTGTTTTATTACCTTTATGAGTCTATTAGCACCTACTTTGGCCTTACCACTGCCATTAACACTCCCTTTTTCTTTTTGCCTATGATATGTTTGGCAGTGTCACCTTACCCCCACCTATTGCTTGCCTTCTATCCAGCCTGACCTGCTCCACCCCACTTAAACAGCAAATGTCATCACATTTTGACTTCTCTTTAGCTCTGAGGAAGGTCATACAGTCTCAGAAAGTTAGTTCTGCTTCTCTCACCACAGGTGCTGTCAGACTTGCTGTGATTTTCCAGCATTTTATGCTTTTCTTTCAGATTTTCAGCATCCGCACTATTTTGCTTTTATCCAGATTGATATAAACGGAGACAGTGCCTAGTGCAGTGCTTACTAATGGAGGGTCTAGATTATCATGAACTGAGACAGGGCCTCGTGCAATGCTTACTGATACAGGGTCTAGATTAATGTAAACTGAGACAGGCTCACGTGCAGTGATGACTGATACAGGATCTAGATTAATATGAACTGAGACATGCTCGAGTGCAGTGATTACAGACACAGGATCTCAATTAATATAAACTGGGATAGGGTCTAGTCCAGTGTTTACTGATACAGGGTCTCGATCAATATAAATTCAGACAATGTCCAGTGCAGTGATTATTGATACAGGGTCTAGGTTGATATACACTGAGGCAGGCCATAGTGCAGTGATTACTCATACAGGGCTGAGATAAAAATAAACTAGGACAGGGGCTAGTGCAATGATTACTGATACAGGGTGTAGAACAATATAAACAGAGAGTGTCCTTTGCACTGATTATGATATAGGGTCTAGATAAATATAAACTGAGACAGTGTCCAGTGCAGTGATTACTGATACAGGGTCTAGATTAATAAAACTTGAGATGGGGCCAAGTGCAGTGATTCCTGTTGCCAGGTCTGGGTTGATATAAACTGATGCAGGGGCTAATGCAGTGGTTACTCATCAAGGATCTAGACTAATATAAACTGAGGCAGGACCAAGTGCAGTGATTAATGATACATGGTCTAGATCAATATAAACTGAGGCAGTGTCCAGTCGAGTGATTACTGATACAGGGTCTTGATTAATATGAACTGAGACAGGGTATAGTGCTGTGATTACTGATACAGGCTCCAGCTTGATATAAACTGAGACAGGACGTTGTGCAGTGATTATTGATACAGGGTCTATATAAATATAAACTGGGGCAGGGTCTAGTGCAATGATCACTGTTACAGTGTCTGGACTAAAATAAACTGAGTCATTCCCTAGTTCTGTCATTACTGATACAGGTTCTGGACTAATATAAATTGAGTTAAGGCCTAGTGCCGTGATTACTGATACAGGATATAGATTGATATAAACTGAGGCATGGCATAGTGCAGTGATTACTCATACAGGGCCTAGATCAATATAAACTGAGATAGGGTCTAGTGCAGTGATTCCTGATACAGGGCCTAGATTAATAGAACTTGAGACAGGCCAAGTACAGTGATTACTGCTATAGGGTTTAGATTGATATAAACTGATGCTGGGTCTAGTGCAGTGATTACTGACACAGGGTCTAGATCAATATAAACAGAGACAGGGGCGAGTGCAGTGATTACTGATCCAGGGTCTATATAAATATATACTGGGATGGGGGCCAGTGCAGTGATTACTGGTACAGGGTCTAGATGATAAAGACTGAGGCAGGGAATAGTGCAGAGATTACTGATAGAGGCTCTAGATTAATGGACTCTTATAAACTGAGGCATTTTCTAGCTCTGTCATTATTCATACAGGGTGTGGACTAATATAAACTGAGACAGGGTCGAGCGAAGTGATTACTGATACAGGATCTGGATTGATATAAGCAGAGGCAGACCATAGTGCAGTGATTACTGATATGGGGTCTAGATCAATATAAACTGAGACAGAACATAGTGCAATGATGACTGATACAGGGTCTAGATGATAAAGACTGAGGCAGGGAATAGTGCAGAGATTACTGATAGAGGCTCTAGATTAATGTAGACTGAGACAGAGCCTAGTGCAGTGATTACTGATACAGGGCCAAAGTGAATATAAAGTAGGACAGAGGCTAGTGCAGTGGTTAATGATAGACGGTCTAGGTTGATATAAAGTGAGGCAGGGCAGGGCCTAGTGCAGTGATTACCACTATTACTAGAGCAATATAAGCTAGGTCAGGGGCTAGTGCAGTGATTAATGATACAGGATGAGGATCAATATAAACTGAGACAGTGTCCATTGAAGTGATTACGGTTACAGGGTGTACATCAGTATAAACTGAGATAAGGTCCAGTGCAGTGATTAATGATGCAGGGTCTGGATTAATATAACATGAGACAGTGTCTTGTGCAGTGATTACTGATCCAATGTCTTGAAATTTATAAAACTGAGATAGTGTCTAGTGCAGTGATTACTGATACATGGTCTAGATTAATATGAACTGAGGTACGGCCTAGTGCAGCGATTACTGATTTAGGGTCTAGATTGATATAAACTAAGACAGGGCATATCAAGTGATTGCTGATACAGGGTATAAATTAATATAGGCGGGGGCAGGGCATATTGAAGTGATTACTGATACAGGGTCTAGGTTAATAGAAACTGAGAGAGGGCAAAATGCAGTGATAATAGATTCAGGGTGCAGATTATTATAACCAGAACAGGGACGAGTGCAGTGATTACTGAAACAGGGCCTTGATTAATATAAACTGAATCAGGCTCTTGTACAGTAATCACCGACACATGGACTGAACTAACATAACCTGAGACAGGGCCTGGTGCACTGTTCACTGTCACAGGGCCCAGATAAATATAACTGGGACAGGGGCTCGGGCAGTGATTACTGCTGCAGGGGCTAAATTAATATAAACTTTGATAGGTCCTAGTGCAGTAATTACTGATACAGGGTCTAGACTGATTTAAAAAAAAAACTGAGGCAGGGCATAGTGCAATGATTGCTGATACAGGTTCCAGGTTAATATAATCTGAGACAGGGCCTAGATAAATATAAATCAGGACATGGGCTAATGCAGTGATTAATAATACAGGATCTGGACCAATATAAACTGAGACAGTGTCCTTTGCAGTGATTACTGATACAAGATCTAGATCAATATCAATGGAGATAGGGCCTAGTGCAGTGATTACTGATAGAGGCTCTGGACTAATATAAACTGAGACAGGGCCTAGTGCAGAGATTACTGTTACAGGGTCTTGACTGATATAAACTGAGGCAGGGCATTGTGCAGAGATGACAAATGCAGGCTCTATGTTAATATAAACTGTAACAGGGTCTCGTTCAGTGATTACTGATAAAGGGTTTATTTGATATAAACTGAGGGAAGGCATATTGCAGTGATACAGAGCCTAGATCAATATATATGGAGACAGTGTTCATTGCAGTGATTACTGATGTAGGGTCTTGATTAATAAAAGCGGAGACACTGCCAAGTGCAGTGATTACAGATACAGGGTCTAGGTTGATATAAACTGAGGCAGACCATAGTCAGTGATTACTAATAGTGGGTCCAGATAAATATAAACTGAGACAGGCTCTAGTGCAGAAAGAACTGATGCAAAGTCTAGATCAATAGAAACTGATGCAGGGTCTAATGCAGTGATGATTGATACAGGGTGTAGATTAATATAATCTGAGACCGGGCCTATTGCAGTGATTACAGATACAGGGTCGAGATTGATAAAAACTGAGGCAGGGCATAGTGCAGGGATTACTGATACAGGGTCGAGATTAATCTAAATTGAGACATGGTCTGGTGCAGTGCTTACTGATACAGAATCAGGATCAATATAAACTGAGACAGGGCCATGTGCAGTGATTACTGACACAGGGTCTAGCTTAATATAAACTGTGGCAGGGCCGAGTGCAGTGATTACTGACACATGGTCTCAATCAATATTAACTCAGACAGTGTCCAGTGCAGTGATTACTGACACAGAGCCGAGATTAATATAAACTGAGGCAGGGTCTAGTGCAGTGATAACTGATACAGTGTCCAGATCAATATAAACTGAGATATGTCCAAGTGCAGTGATTACTGATACAGGGCCTGGATTAATATAAACTGAGACAGGGTCCAGTGCTGCCATTACTGATACAGGATCTAAATTAATATAAACTGAGACAGGGTCTAGTCCAGTGTTTACTGATACAGGGTCTCAATCAATATAAACTCAGACAATCCCAAGTGCACTGATTACTGATACAGGATCTAGATTCATAAAAACTGAGGCATGCTCTAGTACAGTGATTACAGGCATAGGATATAACTTAATATAAACTGAGGCAGGTTCTTGTGTGTAATTACTGATACAGGGTCTCAATCAATATAGACTCGGACAATGTCCAATGCAGTGATTACTGATACAGGGCTGTGATAAATATAAATTGAGGCAGGGCCTACTGCAGTGATTACTGATACAGGGTCTAGGTTAATAGAAACTGAGAGAGGGCCAAGTGTAGTGATTATAGATTCAGGTTGCAGATTATTATAATCAGAACAGGGACAAGTGCAGAGATTACTGAAAAAGGGCCTTGATTAATATAAACTGAGACAGGCTCTTGTACAGTAATACACGGTCTGAACTAACATAAACTGAGACAGGGCCTGGTGAAGTGTTCATTGATCTAGGGCCTAGATAAATATAACTGGGACAGTGGCTCGGGCAGTGATTAATGATACAGAGTCTTGGTTAATATGTATTGAGACAGACCTAGTGCAGTTTGAACTGAAATAGGGTCTAGATTCATAAAAAAAGCTGACGAAGGGCATAGTGCAGGGGTTACTGATACAGGGTCTAGGTTAATGGAAACTGAGAGAGGGCCAAGTGCAGTGATTATAGATTCAGGGTTATTATAATAATAACCAGATTATTATAACCAGAACAGGGATGACTGCAGTGATTACTGAAAAAGGGCCTTATTTATTTTAAACTGAGACAGGCTCTTGTTCAGTAATTACTGATACACGGTCTGAACTAACATAAACTGAGACATGGCCTGGTGCAGTGTTCATTGAGAGAGGGCCTAGATAAATATAACTGGGACAGGAGCTCTTGTAGTGATTACTGCTGCAGGGACTAAATTAATATAAACTCAGACTGGATCTAGCGCAGTGATTACTGATAGAGGGACTAGGCTAATATAAAGTGAGACAGAGTCTAGTGCAGAGATAACTGATGTGGGACCAAGATCAATATAAACTGAGACAGTTTCTACTGCAGTGAATACTGATACAGGGTCTTGATTAATAAAAACTGAGACAGGGCCTAGTGCAGCGATTAATGTTACAGGGGCTGGATTAATATTAACTGAGAGAGCCTCAAGTACAGAGATTACAGATACAGGGTCTAGATTAATATAATCTGAGACAGGTCTAGTGCAGATATTACTGATACATGGCCTAGCTCAGTATAAATTGAGGCAGTGTCCAGTGCAGTGCTTACTGACACGGGGTCTTGATTGATAGAAAATGTGGCAGAGAACAGTGCAGTGATTACTGATGTAGGCTCTAAATTAATTTAAGCTGAGACAAGGTCTAGTATGGTGATTATTGATACAGGGTCCAGATTGATAAAAACTGAGGCAGGGCAGAATATAATTCTAAAATTGGCTTTGTTGTAGGAGACAGAGGATGATGACAGAAGGATGCTTTAGTTACTGGAAGCCAGTGTCCAGTGGCATAGCACAGAGATCTGTGCTGGGTCCCCTATTATTTGTCATTTATATAAACAGCAAAGATGACTAGGTTAATAGAAACTGAGACAGGTTCCAGTGCCATGGTCACTGATACATGGTCCTGATCAATATAAACTCAGACAATGTCCAGTGCAGTCATTATTAATACAGGGTCTAGATTAATAGAATCTGAGACAGTGTCCAGTGCAGTGAAAACTGATGCAGGGTCAAGATTAATATAAACTGCGACTGGGCCTACTGCAGTGATTGCTGATACAGGGTCTGGATCAATATAAACTAAGACAGTGTCCAGTGCAGTGATTACCGATACAGGGTCTAGATTAATATAAACTGAGACAGAGCCTAGTGTGATGATTACTGATACAGGGTCTAGATGATAAAAACAGAGGCATGGCATAGTACAGTGATTACTGTTACAGGGTCTTTCGAGTTATCAACAGTCACAGATTGCAACTCTTTTGAGTACAATCACAGTTCTTGGTTTTCCGGGAGTGGGACATGAACCCACAACCTTCTGATTCAAAGGTGAGGGTGCTATGAACTGAGCCACAGCTGACACCTCGGAAGTAGGATAGAGGCTAGTGCATTGATTAATGATACAGGACTAGGGTCAATATAAACTGAGACAGTGTCCATTGAAGTGATTACTGATACATGGCCTAAATTAATATGAACTGAGGCACGGCCTAGGGCAGTGATTACTGATTTAGGGTCTAGATTAATATGAACTGAGTCAGGGCCTAGTGCAGTGATTACTGATAGACGGTCCAGGTTGATATAAAGTGAGGCAGGCCATATTGCAGTGATTACTGACACAGGGACTAGATTAACATAAAGTAGGACAGGGGCTATGATACAGGATCAGGATCAATATAAACTGAGACAGTGTCCATTGAAGTGATTACAGGTTGTACATGAATATAAAATGAGATAAGGTCCAGTCCAGTGCAGTGATTAATGATAAAGGGTCTGGATTAATACAACATGAGATAGTGTCTAGTGCAGTAATTGCTGATCCTAGGTCTTGATAAAAATAAAACTGAGATAGTGTTTAGTGCAGTGATTGCTGATACGTGGTTTTGATTAATATGAACTGAGGAATGGCCTTGTGCAGCGATTACTCATTTAGGGTCCAGATTGATATAAACCAAAGTAGGGCAAATTGCAGTAATTGCTGATACAGGGTCTAGATTGAAATAACCTGAGGCAGGGCCTACTGCAGTGATTACTGATACAGGGTCTAGGTTAATAGAAACTGAGAGAGGGCCAAGTGCAGTGATTATAGATTCAGGGTGCGGATTATTATAACCAGAACAGGGATGAGTGCAGTGATTACTGAAAAAGGGCCTTGATTAATATAAATTGAGACAGGCTCTTGTACAGTAATTACTGATACACGGTCTGAACTAACATAACCTGAGACAGGGCCTGGTGCAGTGTTCGATCACACAGGGCTCAGATAAACATAACTGGGACAGGGGCTCGGGCAGTGATTACTGCTGCAGGGACTAAATTAATGTAAACTGAAAGGGGCCTAGTGCAGTGATTACTGATACAGGGCCTAGATTGATAAACAAAATGACGCCTGGCATATTGCACAACATCTAGCTTAATATAAACTGTGGCAGGGCCGAGTGCAGTGATTACTGACACATGGTCTCAATCAATATGAACTTAGACAATGTCCAGTGCAGCGATTACTGATACAGGGTCTGGATTAATATAAAGTGAGACAGGGCCTCATGCACTCATTACTGATACAGGATCTAGATTAATATAACCTGAGACGGAGCTTAATGCAATTATTACTGATAGATGGTCTGGACTAATATAAACTGAGGCAGGCCATAGAGCAGTGATGACTGATACAGGATCTAGATTAATATAAACTGAGACAGGGTCTAGCACAGTGTTTATTAATACAGTGTCTCAATCAACATAAACTCAGACAATGTTGAGTGCAGTGATTACTGATACAGGATCTAGATTAATGTAAACTGAGGCATGCTTTAGTGCAGTAATTACAGACACAGGATCTAGCTTAATATAAACTGAGACAGGTTCTTGTGCAGTAATTACTGATACAGGGTCTCAATCAATATAAACTCAGACAATGTCCAATGCAGTGATTACTGATACAGGGCTGAGATAAATATGAACTGAGGCAGGACCTACTGCAGTGATTACTGATACACTGTCTAGGTTAATAGAAACTGAGAGAGGGCCAAGTGCAGTGATTATAAATTCAGGGTGAAGATTATTATAACCAGAAGAGGGACAAGTTTAGTGATTACAGAAACAGGGCCTTGATTAATATAAACTGAGACAGGCTCTTGTACAGTAATTACTGATACACGGTCTGAACTAACATAAATTGAGACAGGGCCTGGTGAAGTGTTCATTGATATAGGGCCTAGGTAAATATAACTGGGACGGGGCTCGGGCAGTGATTACTGATACAGGGTCTAGATTGATAAAAAAACCTGAGGCAGGGCATAGCGCAGAGATTACTGATACCGGGCCGAGATTAATATAAACTGAGAGAGGCTCAAGTGCAGTGATTACTGATATAGGGTCCAAATTCATATAAAATTACATAGGGTCTAGTGCAGTGATTACTGATACAGGGTCTAGATTGATATAAACTGAGACAAGGCCTAGTGCCGTGATTAGTGTTGCAGGGTTGGATGCACATAAAATGAGACAGGGTCTAGTGCAGTGATTACAGGTACAGGCTTTAGATTAATATAAACTGAGAAACAGTCCAGTGCAGTACTTGTAGGTTCAGGGTGCAAATTATTAATACCAGAACAGGGTCGAGTGCAATGATTACTGAGATAGGGTCTTGGTTAATATAAACTGAGACAGGCTCTTGTGCAGTAATTACTGATGCAAGGTCTGAACCAACATAAACTGAGACAGGGCCTGGTGAAATGTTCACTGATACAGGGCCTAGATAAATACAACTGGGACAGGAGCTCTTGCAGTGATGACTGCTGCAGGGACTAAATTAATATAAACTGAGACAGGGCCTAGTGCAGTGATTAATGTTACAGGGTCTAGATAATATAAACTGAGAGAGCCTCAAGTACAGAGATTACAGATACAGGGTCTAGATTAATATATTCTGAGACAGGTCTGGTGCGGAGACTACTGATACATGGTCTAGCTCAATATAAATTGAGGCAGTGTCCAGTGCAGTGATTACTTACACGGGGCCTTAATTGATATAAGCTGCGGCAGGGCACAGTGCAGTGATTACTGATGCAGGCTCTAAATTAATGTAAGGAAGACAAGGCCTAGTACGGTGATAACTGATACAGAGTCTAGATTGATAACAACTGAGGCAGGGCAGAATATAATTCTAAAATTGGCTTAGTCATAGGAGACAGAGGGTGATGACAGAAGGATGCTTTAGTGACTGGAAGCCAGTGTCCAGTGGCGTAGCACAGGGACCTGTGCTGGGTCCCCCATTATTTGTCATTTATGTAAATGACATAGATGACTATGTGTGGGGTAGGATTAATAAGTTTGCGGAGGACACAAAGATTGACTGGTTGGTTAACAGTGAGTTTGAGTGTTTTGGGCTACAGGGAGATATAAATGGCATGGCCAAATGGGCAGATAAGTGGCAGATGGAATTTAGCCCTGAAAAGTGTGAGGTGATACACTTTGGAAGGAGTAATTTGACTAGGAAGTATTCATTGAACGGGATGACACTAGGAAGTTCTGAGGAACAAAGGGACCTTGGCGTGTGTGTCCATTAATCTCTGAAGGCAGAGAGGCATGTTAGTGGGGTTGTGAAAAAGGCATATGGGAAACTTGCCTTTCTCAATCGAGGCATAGATTACAAAAGTAGGGAGGCCATGTTGGAGTTGTATAGAACCTTGGTGAGGCCACAGCTGGAGTACCGTGTGCAGTTCTGGTCGGCACATTATAGGAAGGATGTGATGCACTGGAGACGGTCCAGAGGAGATTAACCAGGATGTTGCCTGGTATGAAACATTTAAGTTATGAAGAGAGATTGGATAGACTTGGGTTGTTTTCGTTTGAGCAGAGATGACTGAGGGGAGACCTGATCGAGGTGTACAATATTATGAGGGGCGTGGACAGGGTGGATAGGGAGCAGCTGTTCCCCTTAGTTGAAGGGTCAGTCATGAGGGGACATAAGTTCAAGGTGAGGGGCAGGAGGTTTAGGGGGGATTTGAGGAAAAGCTTTTTTACCCAGAGGATGGTGACGGTCTGGAATGTGCTGCCTGGGAGGGTGGTGGAGGTGGGTTGCCTCACATCCTTTAAAAAGTACCTGGATGAGGACTTGGCACATCATAACATTCAAGGCTATGGACCAAGTGCTGGTAAATGGGATTAGGTAGGTAGGTCAGATGTTTCTCACGTGTCCGTGCAGACTCGATGGGCCAAAGGGCCTCTTCTGCACTGTGTGCTTCTGTGATTCTGTGATAATATAAACTGATTACTGATACAGGTCAAGATCAATGTCAACTGAGACAGCGTCTGGTGCAGTGATTACTGACAGAGGACCTAGATTAATATAAACTGTGACAGGGCCTAGTGCAGTGATTACTGATACAGGGACCAGATTAATATAAACTAGGACAGGGGCAAGTGCAGTAATTAATGATACAGGATCAGGATCAATATAAACTGAGACAGTGTCCTTTCTAATAATTACTGATAGAGGGTCTGGACTAATATAAACTGAATCAGGGCCTAGTGCAGTCATTACTAATACAGGGTTTAGATTAATAGAAACTGAGACAGGGTCTAGTGCAGTGAACACTGATGCAGGGTGTAGATTAATATAAACTCAGACAATGTCCAGTGCAGAGATGACTGATACAAGGTCTAGATTAATGTAAACTGAGACAGGGTCTCCTGCAGTGAGCACTGATGCAGGGTCTAAACTAATATAAACTGAGACAGTGTGTAGTGCAGTGATTCCTGATATATGGTCTGGACTAGAATAAACTGAGACAGGGCCAAGTGCAAGAATTACTTCATCATTGTCGCCCATATCCCAAGAATGAATTAAAACGCTGCAAAATACTGCGGATTCTGGAAATCTAAAGCAGGGCAAAAAATAACATCTCAGCAGGTCAGTGGGCATCAATAGAGAGAGAAACAGGTCAAACGTTCAGGCCAATGACAGGTGCAAAATCTCTCTTGGTACCAATCTATAGAGCAGGACTGTTCTCCCCACTATCCTGGACCAATATTCATTCTTCAACTAAAATCACATATTATCTCATCATTTTTCACAGCTCGATGCGTGGGAGCTTGCTGTGCATAACTCACCAGATGGATTTCCAACATTACAGCAGTGACTAAACTTCAACAAATGTACATCAACGAATTTCAAGGGCTTTAGGATGTCCTGGGGTCATGAGCAGCGTTCTATAAATGCAAATTCTTCCTAAATGTTAACATTTTAAAATGCTAGTTGTGATATGTTGAAAACTCTGAGATTAATATGATTATAGGTCGCTCCTCTGGCTGCTGTTTTAAATTGTCCGCTTTAAATGTGTTAAATCTTCCAACAAATTGACATTTAGTGTTATCCCAGCCTGTTCAAATATTCATCATTGATTGTAGAAGTTTCAGAATTGAATTATTAATTTAAATGTATTTTTAATTATTTGAAATAAATAACATCTGTTCTAATGGATGTTGAAGAAGTTTCTATTAATTTTGTACCAACTGTCAATATTCTTAAAATAAACCCTTGTTTTGAGTTGAAACCAATCAATAAGTGCCTTTGTTTATCTGGTTTTGCTGCCATGAACACTTCATTGAAATCAGTGAGGCGTTTATGTAAATAAACACAGAAATAGAAGTCCCAGATTAGATTCTGGAGACACAAAAACACAACAAATATTTCCCCATCAACACAGCACAGAAATAGAGTCAAACATGCAAATACATCAACCGATTTCAATAGCAATTGTTTTTTGGGCATTTTTAAAATCAGTTATATGAGAATTATGTCACGATGATATCTATATTCAGAATTAAGAAAGATTCCCACTTATCATGAAATATAATGTCACGGCAAATTTGTTTGTAGAGATTTCCTGAATCCTCTCTCTCCCTGTGTCTCTTTCTCCTCTCTGGTTCTTTGTCTTGTCTCTCCACCATGGGTCATTGTCTTTATTCCACAACATGAAGCCAATGTCTCGCCAATGTATTCTCTCAGCCCGATTCATACATTTCAAACTGAATGGATCTAATGAAATGGATTAGAATCCGGAGAGGGAACTTTACTCTAAATCTATTTTGAGCATTCACTGACCTGGGAGTGCTTGATGGGAAACTGCAGATGAAACTTTACTCTGTATCTAACCTGTGTTGTAGCCAGTAGCGAGGATTTGATGTGGCCGTGCCCAAGGATCTTTCTCTGTATCTAACCCGTGCTGTTCCTGCCTTTGGAGTGTCTGACGGGACAGTGTAGAGGGAGCTTTACTTTGCACCTAACCTGCACTGTACCTGCCCTAGGAGTGTTTGACATGGCTGTGTAGAGGGAGATTTACTCTGTATCTAAACTGTGCCATACCTGACCTGGGAGTAATTGATAGGGCAGTTTAGAGGGAGCTTTACTCTGCATCTAAACCATGCTGTATTTCACATGGCTGTGTTTGATGAGACAGTATAGAGGGAGATTTGCCCCGTATCTTCGCCCTGGGAGTGCCTGATGTGATGTTGCATAGGCAGCTTTCCTCTTTACCTACCACCAGCGTCGAGCTGCCTGCGAAATGTCTGATGGAAGAGTGCAGAGGAAACTTTACACTGCATTGTACCCTTACCCTACACACCTTGACTGTGTTTGAGCGGACAATGTAGAGGAAGTTTTACCCTGCATCGAAACTGTGCTGTACCTGTCCTGGGAATGTTTGATGGCGACAGTGTAGAGGGAGTTTCACTCTGAATCTAAGCCGTGCTTTACCTGCCTTGGGAGTTTTTCATGTGACAACATAGAGAGAGCTTTACATCATTAATCTTGCCCCATGCTACACCTGCGGCAGTTTGATGGAGCCGTGGGCCTTGTCTCTGCATTACACTAGGCCGTGTCTCACCGTATCTAACCCATCCTGTACCTGCCCTGGGAGTGTTTCATGGTGACAGTGTCGAGGGAGTTTCACTCACTTTGACCTGTGCAGTACCTTCCCTGGAAGTGTTCAATATGGCAATGTAGAGAGAGTTTTAAATTTTGTGCCTGCCCCCATGCTGCACCTATCCTGGGAGTGCTTGATGGGACAGTGGACCCGGTCTCGATATTGCATTCGACCGTGGCCCTGTCCCTGCTTATATTACACAGGCCAGACCCTATCTCTGTTTATATTACACTAGAACCTGTCTATGTTTGTATTACACTAGGTCCTGTCCCTGTTTACATTATACTTGACATGTTTCTGTTTATATTGCAACAGACACTGTCTCTGTTTGCATTACTCTCGGCCCTGTCTCTGTTTATATGACACTCAAAATGTCCCTGTTTATATTATACATGACATGCCTCTGTGTATCTTGCACTAGACGGTGCCTCTGTTCATATTGCACTAGGCCCTGTCCCAGTTGATATTACACTCAACATGTCTCTGTTCGCACTGCACTAGACCCTGTTTCTGTTTATATTACATTAGACCCTGTCTCTGTTTGTATTACACTAGGCCCTGTCTCTGTTTATATTACACTCGACATGTCTCTGTTTACATTATACTTGACATGTTTCTGTTTATATTGCAACAGACACTGTCTCTGTTTGCATTCCTCTCGGCTCTGTCTCTGTTCATATTATACTTGACATGTCTCTTTATATATTGATCTAGAACTGTCTCTGTATTTCAGCAGATGCTGTCTCAATTCTGCACTAGATCATGTCTGTATTTAAATTACATTATGACCTGCCTCAGTTATTCTTGCACTGCACAAGTGCAATGACGTGGAAATTGGTTGGGGAGGAAATAGTGAAGATAATACAGCAAGATGGTGGGAACAGTAAGGATGCAAAAATTCTTCCGGGAACAATTATCATGGGTGCCTATTTAGATGTCGTGACTTGTCCTCCCTGCATCCCAGATTTGTGTTCATAAACCACAGATCTCTCTTACCTTGCAGCTGTTGAAATTTAACTCCTATTTCTAGGGTCTAGTGCAATAAAGTAAGGGAATATATTAATGTAATATAAACAGAGGACAATTACATAAATAACTGAGACAGGATCTCGTGTTACAGAAACAGAAGCATGGACTAGAGCAGTAATAATGAGGCTGGCCCAGTGTAATCTGAACAGAGACATGGTGGAGTACAGCAATAACTGAGACAGGGACCAGTGTTACAGAAACAGAAACGTGGACTAGAGCAGTAACAATGAGACAGTGTAATATAAACAGAGACATGGTGCAGTGCAGCAATATTGATAACAGATGTCCTGAAGTCCCACAGAGCCAGATACAATATGCGTGGAGATACCTCCTGATGATTCCCCTCCCTCAGCTGATGAATCTGTACTCCTTCATCTTTAGCACTACTTGGAAGAAACACTGAGGGTAGCAAGGGCAATGAATGTGCTGTGAATTTGCAAAATCAATTACCATTTGACAAGACCACTAATGACTGAGCTGGATGAGCCCTGAATGACATATCTGTTATGTTAAGTATAATATGACCAGACTGGACCAGCCACAGATGGTTAGAGAGCCAAGATGGTAGAAAACCCTATCCCATCTCGGGCCCATCACACTATTGATATAGGTGTGATTGACCCCTGCACTGTCCTTGTTTAAACCGAGGCCGGTATTCACACTGAGCACATTTTCTATTGTGTTGTGCTTCACTGCCGCTGTGCGAAATGCGATGCATTCAGAACAGATATAGCAGCTAAAAACTTGGCATCAACGAGATGCTGTTGGTCATCAGCAGCAGAATAATTGCATTCAATCCCAACATGTGATCTCATGGACCAGAATATCCCTCACTCACACCTTGGTGTACCTATCCACAGGTCCCTGAAGGTAGCAGGGCAGGTAGATGAGATGGTTAAGAAGGCGTACGGGATACTTGCCTTTATTAGCTGAGGCATAGAGTACAAGAGCAGGGAGGTTATGCTGGAACTGTATAAAACTCTGGTTAGGCCACAACTGGAGCCCTGCGTGCAGCTCTGGCCACCACATGATAGGAAGGATGTGATTGCACTGGAGAGGGTGCAGAGGAGATTTACCAGGATGCTGCCTGGGCTGGAGAGTCTGAGGAAATATTGGATAGGCTGGGGTTGTTTTCCTTGGAGCAAGAAGGTTGAAAGGGGACCTGATGGAGATGTAAAATATTATGAGGGGCATAGCTAGGGTGGATGGGAAGGCACTTTTTCAATTAGTAGAGGGGCCATTAACCAGGAGGCAGAGATTTAAGGTAAGTGATGGAAGGCTAAGAGGAGAGTTGAGGAGAATTGTTTTCACCCAGAGAGTGGTAGGAATCTGGAACTTACTGCCTAAAAGGGTGGTTGAGTACGAAACTCAAACGTTAATGGAGTATTTAACTGTTCACTTTAGCTGCCATAGCCTCCTATGCCATGGGCCAAGCATAGGAAAATGGGATTATTGTCGTCAGATCTTTGTTGACCAGTGTGGAGTCAATGGGCTGAATGGCCTCCTTCTGTGCTGTAAACGTCTATGAGTCCAAGATTCAAACACCCAGCCTGGGGACAATGAGGAATGTAGAACAGCAGGTCATAAACAAAACTAGGCATAGCTGAAAATGACGAACCATAGTGTGAAGCTAGAACACTATATATAATGGAAAACAGTTCAAACCTGTCCCCTTGCTATTCAATCAGTCTACTCTCGATGATCAGTAAAGTTATGGAAGGTGTCGCCGACCTGCTCACCAAAGCTCAGACTGGATCCACCCAGATCAGCCAGCTTCAAATCTCATTGTAAACATGGTCTGAACATGGACGGGAAAGCGAACTTCCAGACATGATGTGTGAGTGCTTTAGTCCTTAGTGTCAAAGCAGTGTTTGACTGAGTGTGGCATCAAGAAGCCTTGGGAATTGTCACGTCAATGGGAATCAGGGGAAAGTTTCTCCACTGGTTGGTGTCACACCGAGCGTGTATGAAGATGTTGTGCTTCTTGGAGACCAATCATCTCAGCACCAGGACATCGTTCCAGGAGTCCCTCAGAGAAGTGTCCTTGGACCAAACATCTTCAGCTGCTTCATGAATGAACTTCCCTTCATCACTAGGTCAGGAGTGGGGATGTTCGCTCATATTTACACAGTGTTCAGTTCCATTTATGACCTCTCAGATAATGAAACCGTCCTTATTGTTGTATCCCAAACTGGACAAAATTCATCTTTCAGCTGATAAGTTGCAAGTGATATGAGCAACACACAAGTGCCAGGCAATGACCAACTCTAACAATAAAGAAACCAATCATCTCTCCTCAAAGTTCAAAAGGCATTCCCGCCGCTGAAACCCACCATCAATGCCGTGTAGGTGCCACTGAACAGAAACTGAACTGGACCAGCCATATAAATACTTTGGCTACAAGAGTAGGTCTGGGGATTCTGTGGTGAATAACTCACCTCCGGGCTCCCCGAAGACTTTCCACCATCTGCAAATCTGCAAGTCAGGTGTCTGTTGGAAGTTGTTTACTTTCCTGGACGAAGGTAGCTGCAGCAACACTCAAGAATCTCCACGCCAACCAGGGGAAATCAACCCCTTGATAGGCACCTCATCCCGGAGTTAAATATTCACTCCCTACACCACCGACGCACAGTGGCTGCAGTGTGTACCATCCACAAGATGTACTGCAGTAACTCGCCAAGGCCTCTTCAACAGCACCTTCCATACCTGTCACCTCCACCTCCCAGAATAACAAGGGCAACAAGCACATGGGAACACAATGCCCTGCATCCTCCTGCATATACAACTCTATAGGTGAGAAATTGGTCTTTGGCACTGGAAAAGCAGGGATATCTGAAATCTAATTCTGCTGACTGTGCTGAAAATGAATACCAAGTGTTGCGTAGCATATACGGCCGATCCGTTACTGCCCATTTCAGGCTACTGCGATATACCGATTTCTAGCCTAACATTTTTATTTATAATATTATCTCTCATCTCACAAAAACATGGAGTAACACAGTCATAATTGAAACAGAGGTATAGATTAAATCAAAACACTGTGAATGCTGGAAATCTGAAATAAAAACAGAAAATGCGGACAAACTCAGCAGGCCTGACAGCATCTGTGGAGAGAGAAACAAAGTTAATGTTTCGAGTCCGTGTGATTCTTCTTCAGAGACGTGGTCTAGTGCCGTAGTTAAAATGATCAGATCTGGGAAATATAGCCATAGTCAAGATCTAATATAATATGAAAAGAGACAGGGCCTCGTTTAATATAAACAGAGACAGGGTTTGATGTAATATAAATGGAGACAGGGTCTAGTGCAATACAAACTGAGATGGCTTCTAGTGGAACATTAACGAGATGGGGTCTATTTTAATACAAACAGAGGCCTGATCCAGCACAATAGAAATAAAGTAATTCCCAGGAAATTAATAACAGAACCAGGATCCTGTATAACATGGGAGAGGCGATCGTACAGTGGGAACGTCACTGGATTAGTAACCCAGAGATCCAGGCCTTTTCCCTGGGGATAGGAGTTTGAATCCCATTATGGCAGCAAGTGGAATGCAAATTCAATTAACAAATATGGAATTGAAAGCTCGTCTCAATAAGGGAGACCATGAAACTATAATCGATTATATTAAACATCTATCTGATTCACCGGTGCCCTTTAGGAAAGAAAATCTGCCGTACTTACCCAGTCTGGAATATATTTATTTTCTTCGCTTATGGGAATGTGGGCAGCACTGGCTAGGCCAGCATTTAATGCCCATCCCTAATTGCCCTTGAGAACAGTGTGGCTTGTTAGGCTATTTAAGAGTCAACTACATTGTTGTGGGTCTGGAGTCACATGCAGTTCAGACCAGGTGGCATTAGTGTGAACCAGATGGGTTTTTACGGCAATGTTTTCATGGTCATCATCAGATATTTGAATTCAAATTTCATCATCGGCCGTGGTGGGATTCAAACACAGACCCCAAGCAAATTACAGGCCCAGTGAGAATACAACTGCACCACAGCTTCCCATACATATAACTCCAGACCCACAATTTTGTGGAGCCCCATTCTCCTGTTATTTGTTTAATTGCCCACCACCATTTACGACTGGATGTGACAGGACTGCAGAGGTAAAATCCAATCCGTTGGATGTGGGATCTCCGAGAATATGTGATATGAATATTGGTATTGACTGGTGCAGTATTAATTGAAACAGTGTACAGTGAAAGCTAAACAGAGGCAGTGTTTGGTCTAACATAAAAATAGATGGAGTCCAAATTAAAAAGACAGTCAGGGTCCAGTGCAGTGTTAATTGAGACAATCCCTGCTTCATAGAATGTATCCTTCAAGATTTCAAATCCATCTGCTGGCCAAACTTTGCAATTGCAGCTCCTGTGAAAATTTCGCTGTCAGGTTAGACCTTTGACATTATTGTATCAAGAATCCACTTCCCAAGATGAAATACCACATTGCCTTCTGCGAGAGGTGTCAAAATTTAAAAAAATTCAACTAATTGCAGATGAACGTGGTTGATTAGCGCACGTTAAAGTCAGCACCAGAGTAAAGCGGCCCAATTCCTGGTGATGTCTCTTTGTTCATCTTGATTAAAGGGAGGGATGTTGACCAGGGTGCTGCATAGAGATGGCGGGAACTTTAATGTCCACCTCAACAAACATAGTGTTGGGGAGAGTTTATTGGTTCATGATACCACCTGAAAAACGGTTAGGGTCATTTCCTTCAATAGTTCAGAGATATGGAGCCTCCCAGGAAGTCAAGGTGGGAACATAAGTTGAAGCAGAAGATGCCATTTTGTTCTGTGTGTGTGTGAGGGAGAAAGAGAGAGAGAGAGAAGGGGAGAAGCAGATCATATTGTTTGCAACTGAATTTCACGAAGATCCTGGAAAAACTTCCATCTATGAAAGGTCACAGACACACAGTGGAAACAAATCCATTTCAGATGTGCTGATGGCTGAGGGGGGCCAATTGTTGTGAGGCAGGTTCTGCTGGAAGTGCTGCACATGAAGGTGCAAAATGTGGTTGTGGGTTGTTTTTTTCCAGCGATGGCCTCTATTGCCAAACCGCTGTAGCCATTGGACATCGTGGTGGTTCACGCCAACCCACAGGAGGTGTCGCCATTTTCCTCAGTCATCTGTTAGTTACACTCAGTTGTGATAATTGATATTTAGGGCCTTCACTTCAAGCATCCTTGAAGCGGAGCTTTGGGCATCCCACTGGTTGCCTGCCTCCGGCTACCTCTCCTTACAGAAAGTTCTTGTGCATGTGACCATCTTCCATCCTGCGAACGTTCCCAAGCCACCAGCACCACCTCTGTTTCATGAGCCCTCTAGTCTTGGGAGATCTGCCTTTGAGAGTACCACTGCATTCGTGACTTTATCCTGCCTGTACATACCCATAATACGCATCAGGCAGCGAACATGGAAATTGTGGAGCTTCTTTTCTTGATAACTGTAAGTCGTCCATATTTCACAGGCATACAGCAAGGTGCTGAGAACACAAGCCTTATAAACCATCAGGTTAGCCCTAAGGGTCAGTTTGATGTTATTCCAGGGGCGTTTCATGAATCAGCCAAAGGTTGCAGCTGCTTTCCCCATGTGGGTATCAACTTCTGAAGCAAGGAACAGGCTGCTTGTCACCGTGGAACCCAGGGAGCGGAATTTACTTCCATCCGAGTGTTATTTAGTGTGATCAATGGCGGAAATAGAGCACCTTGTCCCATGACCAGGGTTTCCTTCATGTTTATAGTCAGGGAGAACAAGTTACAGGCATGGGAGAGTCAGTTCATCAGTCCTTGTGGATGAGTTTCCGTTTTGATGACGAGGTTATCAGCTTCGAGCAATTCTTTGATTAGGATTCAACGTGTTTTTGTCTTCGCTTTCAGTCTTCTAGATTGTGCGGCTTGCGGTCTGACCGAGTGCGACAGTAGACTCCTTCCATATCTACAGGGAAGGCAAAGACCAGCAGCATGGGGAAGAAGATGTCAAACAGAGTGGGACTAGGAGACATGGCCTGTTTCACTCCATTCTTCACTCCGAATCTGCCGGAAGTGGAATCTTCAATCTGTACAGTGCAGGGCATGTTTTCATGCAAGGAGTGAATCGGACTGAGGAGCTTTGGTGGGCAGCCAATTTTCCCCAAAATCTTGCAGAGTCCTGTTCTGCTGACGGTGTCGAGCGTATGGAGCAGATCATGTCCAGAGTATACCTTCCGACATCAACACCACACTGTGCTTCGGCCTGCAAGTCGACGAAGTCTTTAAAGTATGACCCGAGCAAAGGCCTTCCTCGTGACTCTATGAGTGAGATATTCCTGTAGTTGTTGCAGTCTCACCTGTCGGCTTTGTTTTCATGTAGTGCGATGATTATTATGTTATTCATCTCCTGCAGAACGGATCTTATCTTACAGCAGAGGAGGATAAGGTCGTAAAGGCTGAGAAAGATACATAATTACATGTACCAATTATTATCAATTCATGAAGGTAAATAATTATATTCACGAATTACGATCAATTCACAAAGGTAAATAATTATATTCACCAATTGGCATCAATTCATGAAGATAAATAATTATATTCACCAATTACCATCCATTCACAAAGGCAAATAATTATTTTCATCAATTATCATCCATTCACAAAGATAAATAATTGCATGAACCAATTATTTTCAGTATTTTATTTCATATAAAATGTAATTGCGGTTCATGTAATATCATTAACATTGATTGAGATCACATTGACCATTCTGTCAGCAATGAATCACATCTGTCCCAGAATTCAGTGGGAAATGGAATTAAATCAAACCGAGGATAATGAGCAGCTACCCAGCAGCCTCTGCGCTTTATTGACAAGTAATCACCTCATCATCACACAGAAACTCCTGATATGTAACTGGAGTGTGTGAGGATTTGTAAAGTGATGGTATGAATAAACCTACCAGGACTTGATGTTAGTTGATAAATATTTAAATCCAGATTTGTTATTTCCCTCGTCTGGACGGTAATGAAACATTTGCGGCCCTCCATTGAGTTTCACACTATTTCTGTTTCCACAGTAATAATGTTTAGTCTGTAACCTTCATTTATTTGGGTGAGGACATGTTGAATGTTTTGTTGTACATGAAAGGACCGCAATTTCCAAGTATTACAATCTTCCACTCTAATCCGAATTATGTACCCGCTTTCCGTCTTAAAGATGATGATTCACCATCAGCAGGGGAGAATCACCAGTAGCGCAGGGACATTTCCAGCCTTCTCTTGGTGACGTTCAGCTCGTTAGTTCCCGATAGCCAGGGGATGGAATTCATCCAGAAAATCTGGAAGGACTGAAGATATTAGACCGACACAAATGAAATACAGGACCAGCTTCAAGATATGAAGTGGTCAAGCACAAAGATGAGAATGGAGACCAACATCTGTGGATACATCGATCAATGCATTCACTGATTCCTTAATCAAAATATTCATTCCTGCATCACTGCAGTCATCCCTCCTTTCTTTGGCAGACGGTGGTGTTGTATTAATTGTAGTAACCCAGAGACCCAAGCTATTCACCTGGGGACATGAACTCAAATCCCACCATGGCAGCTGGTGGAATTTAAATTCAATTAGAAACCTGGGATTGAAAACTGGTCCAATTGAAGGGAACCATGAAACTATCATCGATTGTGGAAAAAAGTCACCTGATTCACTAATGTCGTTTAGGAAAGGAAATCTGCCACTGTACCTTGTCTGGCCTACATGTGACTCCAGATCCACAGCAACATGGTGGACTCTAGCTGCCCTCTGAATTGGCCTCGCAAGACACTCAGCTCAACAGCAATTAGGGAAAGGCAACAAATGATGGCCTTGCCAGTGACTCTCACATCCCGTGAAAGGGTAAAGGGGCAAAAAAATCACACAAACACACATGTTTTTCTATTTCAAAATGTATCCGCTCTCTGAGTCCTCTCTGATAGTCTGTCTGTAATTCTTTCTATCCATCCATCCATCCATCACAATATTATGATGTGTTGGAGGGATCCTCCAATGAGCCATTGATGCTAACAGGGTGTCAGAGAAGCTGGATAACTTTTATTTCCTGGGAGATTGGAACAGTTCACATAAGTTCACAATTTTAAAAATAAAACTGACTCCAGTGTTGTTGCTGGGTAGATTTGTTATAAATAGGCATTGTTGACAATGTTAAGGGTTTGAAGTTGGCTTGCAGCCAAGCGGTCAGTACTGAGGAAACAGATCTTTCATTTACTGCACAAACCCCCAGATGCTTCCTGTAAATAACATTGGACATTCGAGCCTCCCTGACTGCAGCCGGCTGGCTTGCTGCCAAATACTGTGCGGGACAGATTAGCCTGGATATGAATGAACAAAATGGCATTCAGCAATTCAAACAATATTGCTTTCAGTCACACATGGAATACACATTTTAAATGGCATTTCATCCAAGGAAATATTTTAATGAGTGCCGTGTTCACTGAGATTAAACACGATCAGAAAATATTAAATTGACCATATACTAGTTAATTTGTATTATTTCTAAGTAAAGAGCATTCCAGTTATTAAAGCCTGTTTATTAAGAACTTCATGAAGTGCGAGAGATCGATCTTGATGGTCCCAATGTCCCAGTCAATGGCAAAAATTAAAAAGAAATTAAATTGAATGAAAATTGTTGAATTGCCTTAAACCCGCAGGACTTCCTTGAATATTCTCCGAATTGTGCACCTCATTTAACCTGAGGCGCCTCTTATTCTTGATTAGCACCGTGTACTGTACAGTTTAATTTGTGCTGATCTCGATTATTTAATAGTCCCTCTCATAGCTGCCAATGAGTGGAGAAATGACCAGTTCATGACCCGCTTCAGTGGAAGATAAAACATTTATTCTTGTGATATTGTGTAATATGCCCCAAAGTCCTGATATCCTGTGTTCCTAATACCAGTGAATGGTAGACAGCCGGTGACCAATAGAATTACCTGCAATGATTTGGATGCTGAAGGATAACTTTACTGATCTCCGTGTCCGTTCTGATCCATTAACTTCTCTGTCAAAAGTAAATTTTACGTTTCTCTGTAAACTTACTGTTTAATTATCAGGCAGACGGGCTTCTTTTTCCGCTAATTTTCACAGGGCTGTCTTCGGGTCAGGAGCAATTCGAGAAATGCAAGGAGGGACATTGTATAATGTGAGGGGTTTCTTCTTATCTCTGGACCCAAACTGTATGGCCATAGCCACCCATTTTGTAGATAATATCACTTTGTTCATCCGCCGCATTTAGTTACATAAATCAATAATAATTCCTATGACTAATGATACTTTATTACTGTAATGAGATAGAGACCCGGAGTTGCTGCAAAACAGGCTGACAGTCCCTGTTAATATAACTTATTTTTTTAGATTCAACCCGCTGTGAAGTAGTGTAGAAATAAATGGACTTAATTTACATTTATATTAGTCATTTTTATGAACTGATCCTCAACTAGAATTTCACCATTAGAATCCCGGGAGACATTACAATGAATCCATTCAGCCAAATATCCCGATACAGGTAAAATGTCCACTTTTAACAATAACCTATTGTAAATATCTGAGTCCATTCTGTTGGGGATGTGGAAGGTGGGGCGTGGATCCAGTCGCCGCCTCCACCAGGGAATCAACAGGCGGCGCCTGGAAACCCGCCCCCTTCTGCCGGGTATTTAAATACCGCTCACTGGGGCCGGAATCCAACAGTCCGGGAGCTGGTTTGTTCACTGAGTTCTGGACAGAACCATTTTCCCCAAATGACCAGAAGGATGAGGCCGGCGATTTCTCTCAGTTTGTTGCTGACTTTCTTATCCGGTGAGTAGTTTTTATTGTCCAAGTCTCTCACTGTTACTGTCTCAGTGTTAGTCTCTCTCTGGAATGTTACAGAGTCAGGAATCATTTCACCAGGATTAATCCTCGGGGTTTTTGATATATTTTTACAGGTGTCCGGTCGGAGGTTGTGTTGACTCAGCCAGAGGCAGAGACCGGGCATCCCGGAGGCTCCCTGAGACTGACCTGTAAAACCAGCGGCTTCGATCTTGACAGCAACAGCATGTACTGGGTCCGTCAGGTTCCCGGACAAGGGTTGGAGTGGCTGGTTAGCTACTATAGTTCATACATCAACGACTACGCCCCAGCAATTAAGGATCGATTTACTGCGTCCAAAGACACTTCAAGGAACATCTTTTCCTTGGACATGACGAGCCTGAAAACTGAAGACACCGCCATCTATTACTGTGCAGCAGACCACAGCGAGAGGGACCAGGGCTGGACCCGAACAAGAACAGATCGAGAGAAACTCAACAACTTCCATCGTAACCTGACGGTCAGTACTTGTTTTAAATGTAATATTAACTGTAATGATCAGCCCCGACAACAAGTCGCTTCTGACAAAAGTAAAACAACAAATTTAACAGTAAAACCTAACAAATCAATTGATATAATGGGCTGAGCTTTTGGCTGTGTTTATATTTACTGTTAACAGTTTCCGCAATTACAGACCTGAATATAATGTTCATTTTAATATGTCTGATACTTGGAGGGGGTATCTGTTCATTGAGTTTTGTAAATTGCTGCATAAATACTAAACTAGATCAGAAGTAAACGTCTATTTGAAGTCAATATTGAGAGGCAGCACTGAACAGAGAGTGGGTGCAGTTCTTGTGCGGGTGTATTTCACTGTGATACTACAGCAGTGGGTCACAGTGCTCTGCACAGCGACATCCTCATACAAAAACCTCAGAAGGAGTTTGTTCAAATTGGTGATCACGATCACAACAGGAAAAGTCAAAGAAAATGGGAGCTAAATAAAATAAAGGTAATAAGTAATATTGGTTTGTAAAAATATATAAAAGTCTTCCGCTTTGTTTGTGTTTACGGACACGCTAAATCTTCACAGAGGCTTTTAAAGTATTCCAATCACATTTATAAATACAATGACCAGCACAGGCTGAAATATCTCACTGATTCACTCTTATGCGAGTCGGAATCAGGTTTTTGAGAGCGCAGTGAGATTAAATCTCTGTATTTTACAGTGAACAGTCTGCCGCAGTATTTGACATGGTGTGTCTCACTGTGATATATGGGATGGCACAGCAGTTACTGTCAATACAAAAACCCCTCAGCACTAATTGAGTCTGCCTGGGTCAGTGCTCGCTTTTACAATCCTGCTATATTTACAATGAAGTATTATTTCTGTCCAGCACTGCCCAAAAAACGTGGTTTAAGATGGAAAAGCTGTGATAATTATCCATTCATCAATTGGTGAATTCAATAACATGTTCATGTGTTATTCTGTGAATTATAAAACATGAGGATCATTGATGAATAGCTAAAGATATCCACAAACGCAAATATAATTTCGTGAAGATTCATCGTGATCTTACTTTGCCTCTGACTTATGAATATTTAAAATAATGGTGGATTTCTGTCTTTATCGTGCAGGGACAGTTATTGTATGGCACAGCCCAGGGAGTGTAACACTGTGACGCTATGGGCTACTGGGGACAAGGGACCATGGTGACGGTGACTGCCGGTAAGAACCACACATTTATTTAGTAACTGTTTTATTTGAGTCTTTGCTTTTTTTGTGTCTATTTTAATAACTCATTCAGCCAATGAAACCTGGGTTTGGTGGATTCTGTATGCAGAAGTTTTTACAATGTTTCATGTGATTCTGCTGAAATTGAGTTATATAATTCCGCTGTGTTTTGATAAAAAATGCTGCTGAGGGATTGAGACCCTGGTTGTTGTGATTTTGTGTTTATCTGCTGAGGATAATGTGTGGCCGGGGTACTTGAAATATCTAACGTTTGTAAAAACAGTTTGACGTTTCTGCAATGTTTAACCTCGGTGACATTTAATGGCTGCTGGTTTTACCATCTGTTGCACAAGGGTTTAAAAAGGTTTGAAATCAAACCCAATATTAACAAAAAAGCTTAAATTTCAATATTAATTTATTGAACATGTTCGCCTACTCACAATGCTGTTGACATTATTCCATATTTCTGTTTAGTTTAATTATTCATGCATTTAGTGACGAGCGGTTGTCTGGATTCGATATTGAGATTTTCTCGCAATGTTACATTGGATTCTGTTGGAAGTGTTTGTAGAATTGAGCTGCTTCTCCATGAAACGGGTTTCAGCCCCTCAGTGATGTGATTTTGGTGTTTTTCTGCTGAGGAGATTGTGTGTCTGGGTGACTTTGAATTAGTGGAATTTATGAAACGGTTTGGCGGTTCTGCATTGTTTCTGCATTGTTTAAACTCGGTGACATTGAGCAGTTACACGTTTTGCGATTGAATCGAAGCAGCCTACGCGTTTGTATCTGCTTGAAGCGCGATTGTTGGCAGAAAACAAACAGGCATCAGAAATGGCTAAAAAAGCATTTACAGATGTGTTAGAACATTTTGTCTTTATTTTAAGTGATAATTGCAGAATAAACTAAACCATGGATTATGACGCTCATTCAGAACATAATTCGTTACTGCAATCAGAAACTATACAATTACCAAGTTTTCAAATTGTAGAGTAAAAGTAATACAATTCAAACAATTATAATGTGGTAATATTTCTCCATATTGACGGAACAGCTTTCATATTACCCTGATTGATCATTAATCGCTTTTCACAATTCTGCTGCGCTCTGCGCACAATTAACATGATCGGGAAAGTTTTTAGGCTGGAAACATTTTGTGATTATGCATGAAAAAATTTCAGTAAGAATATACTGACTCTACAGAATTGTTCAGTTTCAAAAGAAATTTTGAATTACTTTTTTTATATCCCTGATAACATTTGCATTGACTTAAAGAGCAGTTTGACATTGCAGTTTGGCTATATGTCTATCCGGTTATTACATTCTTTCTGTGCAGCCGTAACCACATTATTCCTTCAATATCATTGGGATTTGGATAGCGAGATAATTGTCACTAATCTAATTTTAAACAGTTTACTGGGAGGTGTAATTCGCTGGCAGTAAAGGAATTGTTCTTACATTTTTTTGAAATAGAGATTGACAAGTAAAAGTTTGAAATTCGAACAGATTAACTTAATTGCAAACATTAGTATTAGTTTTGAACTTAATAACAACATCCTGTCTCCCATAGCTGTGCTGTACACAGGATAGAATTATAGGAGAAGAAGAGATTATATCTGAGTTTCATGCTTAATTCTTATTAAATATTAAATTGAAGAACAAAATCTGGAGTCAATTTGCCGGTTATATTTCAGTGGCGCAGATGATCTGAATGAATTCTTCTCATTAAATTGTCTATTGATCAATTTGGATCTTCTTTCAGTGAAAAATAGATTTAACAATTAAATTATAGGGATTGTTATTCTGGAAGCACTTTCATTGATAATAAGTAACTGCCAGGAACATTTGTTTACATGTAGCTCGGAGTTAAGGCAAGTTTGATTCAGCAAACAGATGATATTACACCTCATCAACAGTTAATGCGATGTGACCCCGGCCAGATTTGAAAGTGTTTCAAATATTCAACTCATAAATTCGTCGTGTGAATTACTCGATGAGAATAGATGGAATCTATGATTTCTCAATCCGTTTAGAAACGCATAGTTTACAATTTTGTCCATTAAAACAGAGCAGGAGAAGTAAAAATAAAATAGTAAATATTGATCAGATTTAAGTAAAATTGATATGCTTGCCTGAATATTACCATCTAGTAATTTGAAGTTTATTGTTCAACATTGTTTCAGTGTCAGGTTGATTTAAATAAACCCCAATTATCTCACAAAGTACCATGGAGAAACAAGTTTTCAATTATTGAAAACTATTTTTATTATAAAGTAGAAATCAGCTAACAAGAAAATGAATTGACAATAACAAGATAATTAACTTACAATATAATTTCAGTGATAATTAATTCAACATAAATGAACTCCAACAATTAAATAGTATACTGGACATTATAGTGATGCAAAATCTCAAAGGGTGGAGAGAATTTTGAATTGTATCCAAAATGAATTCAGAAAATAGTACTTTTCTTACTCAGCTGTGCTCAGCTCGATAAGGTGTTTCGCCTCGATATTTTTATTGGTTATATTTATACCTAAAATCAAATCAAATCAGTGGGTAATGGGTTTTCAATGTGAATGTTTCCTTATTTGTTTAATTCTTACCCTGTCATTGAGTCTCTATGACGGACAACCAATTATCCTGAATCTGTAGTATTTGCTGTGCTCATTTTCAGGGTAACTTAAACCATACATTGTTTGGAGATTTGAGTCAGACGGAGAATTAGATGGACTTCAAAGGGAGTTTTAAAATGAAAATCATTTTTCATTTCAAAGAAGTCATAGAATAATTGTAGCAAACTGACCATTGATCAATTAGAATCAAACAGCTTGAATGAAATGGACAGATTGAACAGATCTATCTGCGGGGAACTCGATTGTTGCACTATTTGTGTCTGTTCTGTTTCTGTGCGCGTGGTCACTGTGCTGGGACCAGGAATCTTCCTGGCTGGTTGTTAACCTTCTGGTTCGCTCTCCTGTATTTCAGGAAGTGCAATTTGATTTATTTCTTCAAAAAAACTTGTATTTGTGAGAAATGTGAAGGTTTGACTTTTTGACCAGGCGCCTCAGAAATGAGATACCCAACCCATTGTGACAGTCAGAAAGGACAATTCAGAAACGACAGACAGACCGTCGAAGGAGGTTTGGTCGATTTTAAGCCAGTGATGTATCTGTCTTGGGAGTGTTAGGTTAGGAAATGCAGAGAGAGTTTTATCTTATTTTAATCCGTGCTGTAGCAGTCCTTGACCTATTTGGTTGAACAGTGCAGAAGAAGAAATTAGCCTGTATCTTATTTTTAATCCTATCATAGGATGTTGGGGTCGCTGGCAAGGCCAGCATTGTTGCCCATCCTAATTTCCCATCCTTGAGAAAGTGTTGAAATGCCACCTCCTTGAACAGCTGCAGGTACACTCACAGTGCTGTTAGGTCGGGAGCTCCAGGATTTTGACCCATTGACAGTGAAGGAACGGCAATATAGTTCCAAGTCAGGATGTTCAGTGTCTTGGAGGGAACATACAGATGTTTCCATGCACCTGCTGCCCTTCTCCTTCTAGTTAGGAGAGGTTGCGGGTTTTGAAGGAGCCTTGGCGAGTTGTTGCATTGCATCTTGTATATGGTACACACTGCTGTCAATGTGCGTCGGTGGGGGAGGGAGTGAAAGTTTAAGGTAGTGGATGGGGTACCAATTCTGTGGGCTGCTTTGTCCTGGATAGTATTGAGTTTCTTGGGGTTTTTTGAAGTTTCACTCATTGAGGCAAGTGGAAACTATTTAATCCCAGTCCTGACTTGTGCCTTGTAGATGGTGAGTTGTCTTTGGGCGATACGAGTTGAATTACTCGCCACAGAATTCCCAGCCTCTGACCGGCTCTTGCAGCCACAGTATTTATATCAAAACCGGATTGAACCCTCTCCTGGGCATATTTGATGGGACAATGTGGAGAGAGTTTTATTTTATATCAAACCGATGCTGTACCTGACCCGGAGTGTTTGACAATTCAGTGGAGAGTTGGCTTTCTGTTGAATCCCACCCTTGCAGCTGATGACAGGAGTGTACTGGGGGAGGAGTGGGGGCTTTAATCCATATCTTAACTTGTCCTGTTCCTTACCTGAGAGTCTTTTCCCCGCAGAGGTCAAACAAACTGAATCAGCATCGAACTAACTGGCTGTGGGTTCTCGAGCCAGATCTGTGAAAATAAATTGTTCCATTGCTCGGTTGAAATGAAGTGCGTTAATTGTTATTAACAATATTTCTGGAGAGAACATGTATAAATTTTAATGAATTAATTATGTTTAAGCATTTTGAGTATCAGAAAATCATTGAATGTGAGTGACCTGAACTTGAGCACAATTTCAGAACAAACAGAATCAGGGAGTGACAGTGAGGCTCCAGAGAGCAGCGCCTGTTCTGATCTGATCAGAGGCTGCGAGTTATTTAAACGATTGAAATGGACAATGACCAGACTCTCACTCCAAATAACCGGCCACGGGGGATTTGGGGAAAAGGAGCCGCCATCAAAAACTGAGTCATTGGATTGCCGTCTGCAGGGGGAGGAATGAATTACAGAAATGAGAGCATGAGGAGAGGCTCTTCGATCCTGCCCTCCATTCAGTAAGATCATGGTTCATCTACCTCGACACTCAGTCTCTTTACCACACACCTTCACTCGCTCACTCTCTCTGTCACACACGCTCTCTCTCACACACGTGCCCTCTCTCCCTCTCACGCACTCTCTCTGACAGACACACACTGTCTCTTTCTCTCTCTGTCACACACACACACACACACACACACACACATAACTCTCACATTCTCCCTCTCACATACAAACTCTCTTTAACACGCACGCACTCTGTCTCAAACATTGCCTCTCTCTTTTACATACACTCTCACACATACTCTGTCAACTACACACACTCTCACACACGTGCACACTGTCTCTCCAACACACACATGCACTCTTACTCACACATGCACTCTCACACACTCATTCTCTCTCACACACACACAAACACACACACACACACGCACACTCCCTCTCTTTTATGCACACCCACTCTCTCTCACATACATGCACCCTCTCTCCCACACACATACACACTCTCACACATGCGCACACTCTCCATTCTCTCTCTCACATATAGATAAATAACACTCTCTCACACACATGCATCCTCGATCTCTCTCTCTTGCACACGCAGAAACACAACCACATTCCCTCTCACACACACACACTGTTTCTCTCACACATGCATTCTCTCTCATTCTCTCTCTCACACACACTCACATACTCTCTCTCTCTCACTCTCTTTCTCTCTCTCTGACACACACACTGGCTCTCTCTTTCACACACTTTTTCTCCCACACACACACACGTTCTCTCTCTCTCACACACTCACTCTCACAGACTTCTACTACCTATCACTCACACCCCTACACTCTCTCTCTCACACACACACACACACACACACACACACAGTCGCTCTCTCTCACACACAAACATTTCTCCATCTCAGACAATCTCACACTCTCACACACGCTCTCTCACTCTCTCCCACACACACACTCTTTCTCTCCCACACACGCAGATTCTCTATCTCACACACTCTCACACTTATACTCCCTATCTCACACACACACTCTCACACACACACTTTCTGTCTCTCTCTGTCTCTGTCTCTCTCTCTGAAAAACACACATACACTTGAATGCACTCTCTCTCTCTCTTTCTCACGCACACACACACACATTCTCACATACAGAAGTGGGCTGAAAATATTAATTGCTGAATGAAAATCCGTTAAGCTGCATGCTTGTTCACTGTTCCATTTCTGATGTCTTTTTGTGTAAAATGAAATTACACAGGTGACATCACTATATATGTGGAGAATTTCCAAATGTTGAACCAAACACATAGAAACAAGGAAAAGGGAGGGATCTGATTGGGACCACGGTCGCCTGGATCCCCAATACTGGTGCACACTTGGTGCAAAATGCCTGCACGGCCCATCCTGGTTTTGCTGTCACCTTCCCCTCCAGCCCCCTCAGTCTGCCTATTCGCGCACTGACACGGGTTTCTCAAAGAAAGGCATCGGTATTAAAGCAGCTGGCCAGCGATCTACACTGCTGCCTGACTTCACACAGCCGGTGTTACTGAAAGCTGATCAATATGGAGAATCGGGACAGGATCGATTGAGAGAAAGAGGAGGAGGTGGAGGTGGTGGAGCCAAATGGAGGAACCCCCAGCTCAGCTGTGGACAACAGACAACGGAAAGTTGAGCCGGAGCGGAAAATCATCCGGAGAAATATCGCCTTGATGAGCCTGCAGCACCTGGGCACCCTCACTACCCACAATCACTTACCCTCACCCACCATCACTCACTCACTCGCCCTCACTCACTCCCTCACCCTCACTCCCTCGCCCACCCTCATTCACCCACCCTCAATCACTCGCCCTCACTCCCTCCCTCACCCACCCTCCCTCACCCACACTCACTCACTCACTCACCTTCACTCACCCACCTTCACTCACCCTCATTCACTCACCATCAATTACTCACTCACACTCACTAACTCACACTCACTCACTCACCCATCACTCACTCACTCACACTCACCCTTACTCACTCTCACTCACCCTCACTCACTCACCCACACTCACTCACCCTCATTCACTCACCATCAATTACTCACTCACCCTCACTCACTCACTCACCCTTACTCACTCTCACTCACCCTCACTTACCCTTACCTACCCAGCCTCATTCACACTCACTCACCCACCCTCCCTCACTCACCCTCCTTCACTCACACTCACTCATCCTCAGTCACCCTTACCTACCCAGCATCATTCACACTCACTCACCCTCACTCACTCACCCACCCTCACTCACCCACACTCACTCACCCAGCCTCATTCACACTCATTCACCCATCCTCACTCATCCTCACTCAAACTCACTCATCCACCCATCCTTACTCACCTACCTGCACTCACAATCAATAACTCATCCTCCCCACCCTCACACACCCACTCACCCTCACTCACATACTCAACCTCACATACCCACCAACCCTCACTCTCCCACTCATCTACCCTCATTCAATCACCCACTCTCACTCACTCATCCATTCTCACTCACCCACATTCAGACACCCACCCACGCTCACTCACCACCCACCCTCCCTCACTCCTTCACTCACCCACCCACCCTCTCTCACTCAGCCACCCTCCCTCGTTCTGTCACTCAGCCACCCTCACTTTGTCAATCATGCACACGCTCACTCACTCGATCACTTTTCCTAAATCGGTGTGTGGGAGGGCGGGATCTGCGGGGAAGAGAGACCTGGAAGCGAGGCCTGAGGCCTAGCAGTTCCAGAAAGTGGAGCATGGCCCAAGGGAGCGACGAACGTCGGTGGAAAGGGCAGAGAGGCGGGGCTAAAGCGCAAAGAGCCTGGGGGAAAGGGCAGGGAGGCGGGGGGAAGTGTAGAGGGTCAGGGAAAGGGGCAGCGATCCAGCGGAAAGTGCATAGAGATGAGGCAAAGGTCAGTGAGCCGGTGAATGGGCAGAGATCCGTAGAGTAAGTGCAGAGAGCTGGGGGAGAAAGGGCAGAGAGGCGGGTGGGTGAAAGGGCAGAGAGACGGGAGGGGGCAAGGGCAGAGAGGAGTGAGGGGGAAAGGGCAGAGAGGGGTGAGGGGGCAAGGACAGATAGGGGTGAGGGGGCAAGGGCAGAAAGGGGTGAGGGGGCAAGGGCAGAGAGGGGTGAGGGGGCACGGGCAGAGAGGCGGGAGGGGGCAAGGACAGAGATGGGGAGGGGGTAGGTCAGAGAGGGGGAGGGGGAGGGGGCAAGGGCAGAGAGGGGTGAAGGGGCAAGAGCAGAGCGAGGGGAGGGGGCATGGGCAGAGAGGGGAGGGGGCAAGGGCAGATGGGGAAGGGGCAAGGGCAGAGAGGCGGGAGGGGGAAAGGGCAGAGAGGCGTGAGGGGGAAAGGGCAGAGAGGCGTGAGGGGGAAAGGGCAGAGAGGCGGGAGGGGGCAAGGGCAGAGAGGTGGGAGGGGGAAAGAGCAGAGAGGAGGCGGGGAAAGGGCAGAGAGGAGGTGGGGTAAAGGGCAGAGAGGAGGTGGGGTAAAGGGCAGAGAAGCGTGGGGTGGGACGGGCAAAGAGGCATGGGGGGAAGGACAGAGAGGTGATGGAAAGGGCAGAGAGCCGGGGGAATGTGCAGCGAACCTTGGCTTAAGTGCAGAGAGCTGGGGGAGAAAGGACAGAGAGGCGAGCGGGAAAGGGCAGAGAAGCAGGGGGAAGAGCAGAGGGGAGGGGGAATGCGCAGATGGGAGGGGGGAAAGGGCAGAGAGGCGGGGAGAAGGGCAGAGGGGAGGGGAGAAAGGGCAGAGAGGAGGGAGGGTAAAGGGCAGAGCGGTGTGGGGGAAAGGGCAGAGGGGTGGGGGGAATGGGCAGAGGGGAGGGGGGAAATGGCAGAGAGGAGCGAGGGTAAAGGGCAGAGTGGCGGAGGGGAAAAGGGCAGAGAGGCGGGGGGGAAAGGGCAGAGAGGTGGGAGGGTTAAAGGGCAGAGAGGCGGGAGGGGGCAAGGGCAGAGAGGAGCGAGGGGGCAAGGGCAGAGAGGAGTGAGGGGCCAAAGACAGAGAGGGGTGAGGGGGCAAGGGCAGAGAGGGGTGAGGGGGCAAGGGCAGAGAGGGGTGAGGGGGCAAGGGCAGAGAGGCGGGAGGGGGCAAGGACAGAGAGGGGTGAGGGGTAAAGGGCAGAGAGGAGTGAGGGGCCAAAGACAGAGGGGTGAGGGGGCAAGGGCAGAGAGGGGTGAGGGGGCAAGGGCAGAGAGGGGTGAGGGTGCAAGGGCAGAGAGGGGTGAGGGGGCAAGGACAAAGATGGGGAGGGGGTAGGACAGGGAGGGGCGGGGGCAAGGGCAGAGAGGGGTGAGGGGGCAAGAGCAGAGCGGGGGGAGGGGGCATGGGCGGGGAGGGGGCAAGGGCAGAGAGACCGGAGCGGGTAAAGGGCAGAGAGGCGGGAGGGGTAAAGGGCAGAGAGGCGTGAGGGTAAAGGGCAGAGAGGCGTGAGGGTAAAGGGCAGAGAGGCGGGAGGGGGAAAGGGCAGAGAGGCGGGAGGGGGAAAGGGCAGAGGGGAGGGGGGAAAGGCCAGAGAGGAGGCGGGGAAAGGGCAGAGAGGAGGTGGGGTAAAGGGCAGAGAAGCGTGGGGTGGGACGGGCAAAGAGGCATGGGGGGAAGGACAGAGAGGTGATGGAAAGGGCAGCGAGCCGGGGAACGGTCAGAGAGCCGGGCGAATGTGCAGTGAACCTTGGCTTAAGTGCAGAGAGCTAGGGGAGAAAGGGCAGAGAGGCGAGCGGGAAAGGGCAGAGAAGCAGGGGGAAGAGCAGAGGGGAGGGGGGAATGGGCAGACGGGAGGGGGGATAGGGCAGACGGGAGGGGGGAAAGGGCAGAGAGGCGGGGAGAAGGGCAGAGAGGCGGGGAGAAGGGCAGAGCAGTGGGGGGGAAAGGGCAGAGGGGTGTGGGAATGGGCAGAGGGGAGGGGGGAAATGGCAGAGAGGAGGGAGGGTAAAGGGCAGAGCGGTGGAGGGGGAAAGGGCAGAGAGACGGTGGGGGGGAAGGGCAGGGAGGCGGGGGGTGGAGGAAGGGCAGAGAGCCGGGCTATAGTGGGGAGAGCCAGGCGAAAGCACATAAACCCGTGCAGAGAGCTGGGGGGGAGAGGTTGAGGGCAGAGAAGAGGGGTAAGAAATGTCAAAGAGGCGGTAGGGGGAAAGGGCTGAGAGGCGGGAAGGGGAAGGGGCAGGGAGGCTGGGAGGAAAGGGCAGAGAAGCGGTGGGGGAAGGGCAGAGAGGCCGGGGGGAAGCGCAGAACCGGGCTATAGTGGGCAGAGCCAGGCGAAAGCAACTGCGAGCCGAGGCCCCAGGCACCCTGGGCCCCTCTTTTTCTATCTCTCCCTCTCTCTCCCTTATGGTCTCTCCTCCTCCCGAAATCCTTACCATTCCCGGGGAAAGGTGCTATGTGCCTGGGATAGAAGGGAGACAATGTCTCTGTGCGCTTCCCCCCGGCTCCCTGTGCCTTTCTCCAGCAGGTATTCGCTGCCCTCCTATCACAACCTGTTTGTCTCCCACTTTTACTGCTGAAAGAGCGAAAATGCTGGAATCTATTATTATGGAGTCTATCACGGGTCACTTAGAAAATCCAATTGCAATTATATGGATCGATCATGGTTTTGTGAAAGGGAAATCATGTTTGGCTGATTTATTTGGGGCCTTTCGAGGAAGCAACAATGAACATGAATAAAGGGGAATCTGTGGATCTGCTGTACTTGTGCTCCCAGAAGGCATTTGACAAAGTGGCACATCAAAGGTTACTACACAAAATAATGGTGTCAGCAGTAACATTTCAGCACGGGTAGAAGTTTGGTTAGCTAACAGGAAACAGAGAGTAGGGATAAATTGGTTATTTTAGATTGGCAAGATGTGAGAAGTGGAGTGCCACAGGGATCAATGCTGCGGCCTCAACTATTTACAATTTATATCAATGACCTGAATGAAAGAACTGAATGAATTTGCTAAATTTGCTGATAACACAAAGATAGATACAAACGTAAGTGGTGAAGAGGGGATAAAGGGTCAACAAAGGGATATAGTTTGGTTAAGTAAGTGGGCAAAAAAATGAAGATGCAGTATAATGTGGGAAAATATAAACTTGTCCACTTTGGCAGGAAGAATACAAAAGCAGCATATTTTTGAAAGGGAGAGAGATTGCAGAACCCTGAGGTACAGAGGGATGTGGATCCCTTCGTCCATGAATCACAAAATGTTACAATACAGGAACAGCAAGTGATGAGGAAGGCAAAGGGAGTGTTGTCATTTATTACAAGGGGAATAGAATATAAAAATAAGGATGTTTTGCTGCAATTTAATAGGGCGTTGATGAGACCTTGTCTGAATTACTGTGTACAGATTTGGTCTTCTTTAAGAAAGGATATAAAAGTATTAGAAGCTGTCCAGAGAATGTTCGTTCAAATGTTACTGGGAGGTGTTGTCGGTTATCTCATGAGGAAAGTTTCGATAGGCTGGGCCTGTATCCATTGGAGTTTAGAAGAATGAGAGCTGATTTTATTGAAACATATAAGATCCTGAGGGGAATTCAGAGGGTGGATGCTGAAAGGATGTTTCCCCTTGTGGGAGAGACGAACGATAGGGAACACAGTTTAAAAATAAGAGGTCTCCCATTTCAGACGGAAATGAGGAGATTTTATTTTTCTCTCAAAGGGTCGTGAAACTTTGGAACTCTCTTCCCCAGGGAGCGTTGGAGGAGGAGTCATTAATATTTCAAGGCAGAGGTGGAGAGGTTCTTCATTGACAAGGGAGTCAAAGGTTAGCCGAGAGTATGTGGGAATGTGGAGTTAACGCCACAATCAATCAGCTATGATCGTATTGAATGGTGGAGGAGGCCCCAGAGGCCGAATGGCCTACTCCTGCTCCTGATCCGCATGTTCACATGTACATACGATTGGAAAATGTCGTAATTACTGTAACTGGAATTCAATTTAGAGTTCACTGGTCATTATAAAGGTATCATTACAAAGGTACTTTCGAAGGGCCTTTGCTATTCTTTGTTTTGGGGGACGTGGAGAGGGAAGGGGGCATCACTCAATTTGAACAGAGCCAATTTCCAAAACTGCAATGATATCAATGACGAGACAATTTCTCTATCACCAAGTGCTGTTGATTAAGAAATAAATGGTGGCGAAATAATGGGGAAAATCCTCTGCTCTTCCATTTTAATCCAATGAAAGGTACGTCATTCAGATGACATCAAAATGTTCTCTTTTAGTAATGGGATAGAAGCGGAAAAGGAGGTGTGGGTTTCTTAAGAGGGAACCGACAGGTGAGGGTCACCAAATGATGGAAATAATAAATGATCAAATGTGGGTGTGGGTTTTAGTTGGAATATATTTGGATATGTTTATAGTTATAGTCAAATTTTGAGTTGTTTGGTTACTTGATGATCACAAATCACAGTGTCTAACTTATTCAATCGGCCATTCTTTCCCAGCGACACCGTCTTCGCCCACTCTCTACAGCCTGGTCTCCTCCTGTCAGCAACACAATACCGACGGCTCCGTCACCTACGTCTGTTTGGCGATGGACTACTCCCCAGAAATCACCAAACTGACCTGGAAGAAAGATGGACAGCCGATCACCACTGGATTTAAAACTTACCCGTCAGTGAGAAACCAGAAGGGAACCTTCACCCTGAGCAGCCAGATAATCATCACCGAGTCAGAGGGGGAATGCAGCAAAATCAAGTGTGAGGTTCAACACAGCGGCTCAGACAAGAGCATTGGAATGACATGTAAGTGTTGGGGAACCTGTGAGAAACAGAAAAGCTGTGATTAACCTGTATAGGGCCTTGGTTATAACACATTTATCGTTCATTGGATAGTTCTAACAGCTGGACATTCCAGGTTAGTGTCTATTAACGGTAAAAGCCTGTTAAAATATACGAACTCATTGTATTTGTTATCAATTTCTTCTGCAAGAAATGTCTAACCTGTGTTTCTTGCAGGTCCTGACATCTCTCCAACTGTTCTCCTCACCGTGAGTTCCCGGGAAGAAATCACAATCAATAAATTTGCAACCGTCGTCTGTTCAATCATCGATCTCCGTCCAAAGTCAATGACCGTGAAGTGGCTGAAGAATGGACAACCCATTGATTCAGGAATTGTCACCTCTCCCGTCTTTGAAGTGAAGGGGACCTTCTCGGCGACCAGTCGGCTGAAAGTCTCCGCTGGGGAATGGTTCACCGGCGCGGTCTATACCTGTCAGGTCACTCACCAAGGGGTCACCCAAAGTCGAAACACCACCGGGTCTGGTAAGAGATACAAACCCATTACAGTAACTGGTAACCGCTTCGGAATAGTGTTGGAAAGTGCAGCCATAAAACGACTTTCAGTACTGCATTCCAGGGCCCAGGAATGGTATATTTGTATTGGGACTGGGGCAAAGCAGATTCACTAGAATGTTTCCGGGGCTGAAAGACTTAAATTATGAGAACAATTTACACAGACCAAGCTGGTTTTCCATTGTGTAAAGAAGATTAAAGACGATAGTTAAAGGTTGATATGTCCAAGGTGATTTATTCTCCTTCAGGGAGTGAAGGCTGACTACTGCTGTCCTGCTTATGAAGGTGAAAATTTGGTTGATTTTCATTTCTGTCTCACAGATGATTCCCCCTGCCGCAATGATCCCACAATTACTCTACTGCCACCGCCAATAGAACAGGTCTTACTGGAGGCGACGGTGACATTAACCTGCATCGTTTCTAATGCTCCTTATGGAGTCCTCGTGTCCTGGACCCAAGAAAAGAAGCCTTTGAAATCAGAGATCGCCGTCCAACCGGGAGCGGATCCTGACAGCGTGGTCAGCAACGTAAACATCTCTACACAAGCCTGGCTGAGTGGGGCTGAGTTCTACTGCGTGGTGAGCCATCAGGATCTGCCGACTCCTTTAAGAAGTTCCTTCCACAAGAATGGAGGTGAGCGGTGAGATTGAAGCAATAAGTGAGCCATTGTGTCTATTTCCAGGGTAAGTGCTAGAGTCAATATTTAGAATCCAGTGTACTAATGGTCTCATCTGATTGGCAATTTCACTAATTAAAAGTTCTGGGCCTGTAGACTTTAAGGGGAAAATTGATAAGTAAATGTAGGAACAATGAATTGAAGGCTGTGCTATTGGATTTCGATGAAGAAAGGTGGAAGGAGCTTGGTGTAGAGCTTAAACACCAGCACAGACCAGGTGGACCGAATGAACTGTTTCTGTGCTGTAAACTTTAAGCAGCTTTCCAATCCAACTCTTTAAGTTCTCAGATAAAAGGATTGTATCTGTAAGATGTTGGATTCGGGGGCCAAAATCCCGAAAAGGACAGTCAGCTGGTCATCAGGAAATTTAAGATTTTTTAAAAGTTTATTAAGAAACAACAGTTTAGGCTGATGCAGGAATTCATTGGACCGGAAAAGTATACGACGGGTGACAGCTGACAGCAGTTTACTGGTCCCAGGCGGCGGACAAATGTTTGGCACAAAGTGAATTGATCTCACCTTCCTCCTCCTCCTTGGCCGTTTTGAGGAAGGCAGCTGCCACCGGGCACTGCAGCCTCACCACGGCACCTCACCAGCATATGACCCCACCAGGACCTAGGCTCTTTGCCTGAGCACTTGTTAATATAACCTTTCTCTGGGGGCTATTAACTTATCCAGTGTCAATTACCAATGCAAACTCTTCTCACCAAAGGTTAAAGGACATATACCCAAACTGCCAGGGTGGCTACCACATCCCCAACTTCCTGTTCGCCCCCCTGCTCGAGGTCAGATTTTAAGTTTACATCATGCTGATGCTCACATCCTGGTCCTTTCTAAACATTTGCACAGATGAGGGGGTGCACAAGACTACAGCCTCCCAACTCAGGAGTGTCAACATGGCAGCCTGAACTGAGACTGTTTAGAGGTCAAAGTGTTTAGAAATCCTGTTTCCAGATAGAATCCATACTATTTAGCAACCCTTTAAAGGTTCATTATTATCCAGATAATAGCAGCTTTTGAAGAGCCCAATTTCTTAGACATCCAACCCTGCTCCGAGCTGGAAAACCAGATAGATCCCAAAATGGAAAATGGAAACTTTTAAGATTCAATACAAATCGCATTTCTCTCACATCTAAGCAGCGTTTTTTTTGGCTCTGAAATTGTCCAGTTTATTAACAGTTATTGTAATTTTTATGCAGGTTTTCTGCGAGAACCGTCCGTGTCTGTCCTGCTGCCCTCGGCAGAAGATGTCTCCGCTCAGAGATTCGTCTCCCTCAGCTGCTTAGTGAGAGGTTTCTCCCCACGAGAGATTTTCGTCAAGTGGACCGTCAATGACAAGCCGGTGAATCCCCGGAACTACAAGAACACCGGGGTGGTGGCGGAGAACGGCAATAGCTCCTTCTTCATGTACAGCCTGTTATCCATTGCAGCGGAGGAGTGGGCCAGCGGCGCTTCTTACTCCTGTGTGGTGGGACATGAAGCGATCCCCTTGAAGATCATCAACAGAACGGTTGATAAATCCAGCGGTAAACCGAGTTTTGTGAATATTTCCCTTGCACTGATGGACACCGTTAATTCATGTCAATGAGAATCTCTCGGTCACGTTTCAAACTTCAATAAAAAAAATAATAAAGTCCTTTTCTCCAATCGTGATTTAAATGCACAGTCGCTTAATTAATTTTGTTTTCCACTTTTGCTAATGTTAGAGCTGTTTAGTTAAAATCGGATATTTCCAGGGCTCAGAACCAAGTCTTGTACACCCAGTGCTCCCAGCTCAGATGCATCCTGGGTTAGAGACAGAGTAAAACTCATTCATAACGGGATTCTGCAAAATAACATCACCAACTCTCCTCCCACTGAGGAGAAATCTGACAATTTCCCATTTCCGGCAAACAAACTCAGCACATTTAGATCTCGGTGTTGCTGCTTCTCTTATTGTCCAATCCTTTAAATGGATATCAGCTTTAAGTTGCTGCATCGCACCCACTGGGAATTGAAGTGAGGGTCACACAGAAACATGTCCCAACAATGCCCCATCAGAGAGAGGGGGAAGACAAATTGTTAACCCACTGTACCCCCCACTTCCCCAACAGAGAGAGGGGGAGGGGAAATTGTTAACCCACTGTACCCCCACTTCCCCAACAGAGAGCGGGGGAAGGGAAATTGTTAACCCACTGCACCCCCTCACTTCCCCAACAGAGAGAGGGGGAGGAGAAATTATTAACCCACTGTACCCCCACTTCTCCAACAGAGAGAGGGGGAAGGGAAATTGTTAACCCACTGTACCCCCATTTCCCCGACAGAGAGAGGGGGAATGGAAATTGTTAACCCACTATACCCCCACTTCACTAACAGAGAGAGGGGGAAGGGAAATTGTTAACCCACTATACCCCCACTTCACTAACAGAGAGAGGGGGAAGGGAAATTATTAACCCCCTGTACCTCCGCTTCCCCAACAGAGAAAACTGAAAGGAAAATTTTTAGCCAATTTTACCTCCACTTCCTAAACAGAAAGACGAGGAAGGCCATTAGTTAACCCGGTGTGTCTCCACCTTCTCAGCAGAGAGAACCGAAAGAGAAATAGCTTAGCCAAGCAGACGGAGCAAAACTATTAACTCACTGGACTCTCAGTCCCCGAGCAGAGAATCTGGAAGGGAACGGGCCTCTACTGTCAGGACCCAGTTACCAACAGCAGAAGTCGGCATCTAGCTTACTGGCCACAGGTTTTAAAGTCCCATCATGCTTAAAATGTTGTAAAATATATATTTATGCAACATAATTTTAAGAAGTTTTCACACTCTTGTTCCTGTTAATCTTATGCTAAGATTGATTTCCCATCATCCGAATCTAAACTGATTATTAAATCCTCCCTGGGTTGTTCACGGTTCTGCCCCTGAATTTTATGAGGCAGATGGTTGATTGTTTGCATTCGTTCACCTGATATCACCTTGCACCTCACAGAAAACACGTTTATACAGAACATTGAAAATATTCACCAAAATTTTCACTATCAGGGTCAGACTCGATCGTTGGGACCTGGTGAAACACTGAAAAATAGTAAAAATGCACACAAGGGACACAAATGGACGCACACAAACATACATACATACACACATAGGCACAGACACGCAGACACAAACACACACAGTACAGGCAGACACACACACATACATACATAGGCACACACACACACACAGGCACAGACACACACACAAACACGGGCAGACACACAAACACACACACATAGACAAATACACATTTGCACACACACAAACACAGGCACAGACAGACACACACGCACACACAATCACACATAAACACAAATACACACACAAATGCAGGCACAGGAACACACATATACACAATCACACACACACACACAAATACACACGTGCACACACACATACACATACACACACACTCACACACACATACACAATCTCACACACACAAACAGATAAAACCAGACAAGCAGACTCATACAAGGACACAAATATGCATTATCACACATTCACAATGACAGAAATACAGACAAAAAGACACACACTATCATACACATTAAAACAAGTACATGGATACACATGAACACATGCACACACATGAGCAGACGACACCCAGACAGACAAAAACATAGAGGAACAGACTAACACATTCACAGGCACACATGTAGACACAAACATGAAACACTCTTATACACACGAGAACACAAAAAACACACGTTAGTACGTTTGAAAACATAAACACACATTGATACATAGTTTTAAATATCCATCAACACACAAATGCACACATTAAAAACTTTCTCTCTCTCTCTCTCACACACACACACGCTGTGACACAGACATTAATATGCTGACACATACGTGGAACACAAAAAGAAACATTAACACATATTAGCAGACAAGAACGCATAAACACACATTAACACAGATAGTAATAAATAAACATAGATATCAATACATAAACACACACAATAACACACTCATACATACACATTGGCAAAAAAAACAAAATATACATGCAGACGCAGACACAAAAATGCACAAGTCAGCACTCATTGGCAAATGAACACACCTCAATACTCTTACACACATATGGACACAGAAACAAAGAGTGATGCAAGGCACGATATACTCATGCACACATACATAAAAGCTAAAGCATGACACAAACGCCAGGCTATTGAAGAAGGTTTAATTCAAATGCACTTTTTTAACCGACGTATCCTCCGGCAATTGTCCCTATTACATAATGATCCGAAAAGCACACTGAAACAATGTTCTTACTGAGAATCTGATTTAAGTTAATGACGCACCAAACATTCCCATCACAAATAGACAAACAAGATGGGAACTCACATCCGAGATTTAAAAATGCAACGTTCACAGTTTCCAAATAAGTTGCTCAGTGAATCTCTCTTGATATCCATCATAATATTCTCCAATAATAGATCGTACGAAATTGTTCGAAAATAAAATGATATTGGAGATAATTTTCTATATTTTCCGACTCGGACTATACGAGGATTGTAAAGCAAGAACAGCTGTGGAGATAGTTACATAGATAGGTTGCTGAAATTCACGAGCTTAACAGTAGATATATATTGAACATTAAATTAGAGAATACATTAATAACTTAGGAAAGAGTAAAGAGTATATTTTTAAAAGATATCCTAGATTAATAAGTAACCTAATTATATTTCCTCGGTTATATCCTCGCAGATTCCACAGATCGCACCTGGATTGAAGACTCTGAGGATGATAACGGCAACATCTGGACAACCGCTTCCACATTCATCATCCTGTTCTTCCTGAGCATTTTCTACAGCACTGCCGTCACTCTGGTGAAGGTCAGAAGATTCAATCCACTCACACTTCAAACTGACAGAAGCGGTTTGAAAAATCTCTCAATGTTTCATTGATTAAAACACTAACATAAATGTCCCACATTCTAAACATCTGCTTCATTATTTTATCCTCTTTTGCAGATCAAGTGACCAGTTGAATCTTGGACACCGTAGATTTTCCTCAGCCGTTTATTGAGATCTCTGTATTACGAATTTAAAATATGTCCTCTCGGTGAATCTAAAAATGAAATACCTTCAGTTCATGTTTCCGAATTTGTAACTAAGACAGTCATGGACGGTATTTCCGCTTCTCTGTTTGAAATGTGCGAGATAATTATGGCTGTGTTGTAATTGTAGCTTATAATTCCCCAGTAGTTTGAATTCCATGTGTAAATAAGTAGCTTTCCTCATTCCTCATTCACAATTATTCCCTTCCCTTTATGTTGAGCTCCGGTTTTCTCTTTCTGGTCTCTGTTACAGCTGTACATACAGTTGGCAGCTCAGAGCGAATGTGTTCTGTTCTCAGTGTGACTCTCAGTCATCTTATTCAGTCCAGTTGACTTTAAAATAAACTTTTCTGTAAAATGTTCTCCGAAATTGTTAATAAATCATGAATGTGAAACGAACTGACTTTGCTGAACTCCTTTCCCCCAGGCCCATCGACACCACTCCATTTCCCCTATTACACTGTTTCCTCCCCTTTCCCAGACAGGTGTTTTTAACTATTCCTGTTTGGGATGTGAATCAAAAACAGAAAATGCTGGTAAAACTCAGCAGGCCCAACAGCATCTGTGGAGAAAAAAAAGAGTTAACGTTTCCAGTCCTCATGACTCTTCTTCAGAGCCCAAGGTCCTTCAGTGAAAGAGACACTGCGCCACCCAGCGACCCATCGGTGTTAATACACCTTTACCTCTACCTTTTTATGGCAAACCCCAGAGCCAGGATGATTGCACAGCGAGGAGAACCTCGGTGATTTCACTCATACTCAGGCCTGTCACAGTCACATGTCAGGTAATTGTAAACAGCAGGGATCTGCTTCATCAGAGGCCCATACAGGACAGTATATGGAGGACGAAAGTTTCCTTTACACTGTCCCATCTAACACTCCCAGGGTCGGTGCAGCAGGGGTTAGATAGGGAATAAAAGTTTTTTTTTTATCTCTTTACCCTTTCATGAGGTGTGGGTGTCGCTGGCAAGGCCGCCCAGAACAGCCCGGCTTCCAAGGCCATTTCAGAGGGCTGTTAAGTGTCAGTCAGGTTGCTGTCGACCTGGAATCACATGTCGACCAGGCTGGGTAAGGATGGCAGATTCCCTTCACTAAAGGACATTAGTGCAGCAGATGGGTTTTTACGACAATCGGTGACAGTTGTCATGGTCACCATTACTGAGGCTAGTTTTCAATCCCAGGTTTTAATAATTGAATTCACATTCCAGCAGCTGCCATGTTGGGATTTGAACCCAAGCGCCCAGAGCATTCGCCTGGACTCTCTCCACCTTGTCCAATTAAACACTCACAAGGCAGAGACGTCACAATCCACCTTCTCAATGCAATTAGGGATGGGCAATAAATGCTGGCCCAGAGAGCCACGCCCACATCGCATAACAAAAAATACACAAATACCGCAGACTGAACCGTTGACACAAACCATGGGAGATTCCTGGAGACTAGGGCCGATCTGACACAAACACATTATCGAGCAGTAATCCTGCAAATTATTACCACAGTTTGGGGCTTATTAGGAACACCAGGGAGCACAAATCGTGGAAATTCCCAGGCC